>NC_089586.1:80559778-80713546 GCF_019320115.1 Miscanthus floridulus
TGCGGCGACGATGGACGAGGATGAGCGAGGCGTGCGCTGGCCGGCCAAAGAAGAAGCGCACGTGCACGTGGGGCCTGTGACAAAGCGTGCGCGCGTGATGAGGTGAGGCTAGGGTGGTCGCCTAGGGGCGGCGGCGCTGCTGGATCGGATCTGGTGGAGAAGATAAGGCGACTGCGTGGCTTGGCGGCTACTAGATCCTGTTGGAGAAGAAGGCGCACTATGAGTTGAGGCAGAGATGACGACAAATGGCGTGGGGACGGCGGTGAAGATCGAAGTGAAGTGTGGCGACGGTGGCGCGGCCGGGCCTAGATCGATCGGGCGGCGGAGACAGAGAGGAAGAGAACTAGAGAAGGGAGAAGGGTGTGGTTTATAAAGGGGGGGCCTTTAGTCCTGGATGAATCCAGGGCCCGGGACTAAAGGTTCTTTAGTCCCAGGTGATGGTTAGAACCGGGACTAAAGGTATGACCTTTAGTCCCGGGTGTAGCCACGGCCCGGGAGTAAAGGGAATTTTGGCGGGCCGCGAAAACGCAGGCCATCTTGTGTCCCGGGTGGTTATCCATCCGGGAGTAAAGGTGGGCTGCAGTTTGGCTTCTCACTAGTTTTAAGCTCCATTTGTTTTTTTATATATTTCTTTCTATAAAATGTTAAAGTCTTGTTAATTGCACAGTAAATTAAATACAAGGCATAAAATTGTTTTAAAAGAATATGGATTTACTTTTGCTTTATTGCACATAGGAAAATTGTGTGCCCTAAAGTTTTTTGTTTTTTCTTATAAATATTGAAACATAATGTCATTAATAATTACTATTTCATTAATGCAAAAATGTAGTGTTTAATTTAAATCATCAAAACTTTTATTTTTGATTGGAAATTTGTTTTCACATCATTTTAACGTAAATCTTTTCATTTTTTCATCACTCATTGTCCAGAAGTGACATGGAAATCCCACCATCAAACACAAATTTAATCTGAACATAGAAAAAAAGGAAACACCTAATAAACATCTCTGAATTCATAATTATTATATAATACCTCTAATACACACTATTAAACATCACTATATGTATCAAGCGAGCACAGTAGTGAACTTCTTAACGTATATCCCTTGGTTATGATCGCGCCGTAACCATGGAGTGTCCTCATCATTTAGCTGGATGCTTGGGTCTTTGTTCATTGTGAAGGGTGGAATTCGGTCATCCTTTTCATAATCTTCTGATATGTCTAACTTGTCTTCAATTCCGATGATATTTCTTTTCCCTAAAAGAACTATATGGCGCTTTGGCTCATTGATTAGGTCATTGTTGTTTTTCCCTCTCTTCGGTTTTGTAGACATGTCCTTGACATAGAACAACTGATTCACATCCTTGGCAAGGACGAATGGTTCGTCTTTGTACCCAATATTGTTGAGGTCCATGGTTGTCATTCCATACTGGTTGTCGACTACTACCCCGCCTCCGGTCGCCTTTACCCATTGGCACTTGAACAAAGGTACCTTAAAAGTAGGTGCATAGTTTCATTCCCATATCTCCTCTATGTGGCCATAATATGTTTGCTTATTTCCATTAGGGTCGGTGGCATCTATACGAACACCACTATTTTGGTTGATGCTCCTTTTATCTTGGGCTACTGTGTAAAATGTATTCCCATTTATCTCATACCCTTTGTATGTGAGGATATGCCACGATGGCTGCTTAGCCAACAAATACAGTTGCTCATCAATACTCTCATCACCCTGACATTCTTTTCGCAACCAGTCGCTGAAAGTTTCCATGTGCTAACGCATAATCCAAGCTTCAGACTTCCCTAAAAACTCGGATCGGAGCAACTCTTTATGTGTCTCGATATACGGATCCACCAAGGAGGAGTTTTGCAGACTGTGTAGTGTGCTTTATTAAAATAATTGTCCCATGTACCAATATATGATTTCTTCCCTAGTGTCCCCTTTCCACTTAGTCTCCCCTCGTGTCGCGATTTAGGAACACCAATTAGGTCAAGGTCGAGAATAAAGTCAACACAAAACTCAATGACCTCCTCTGTTCCATAGCCCTTAGCGATGCTTCCTTCTGGCCGAGCATGGTTGTGAACATATTTCTTTAGGACTCCCATGAACCTCTCAAAGGGAAACATATTGTGCAGGAACACAAGACCGAGAATGCTAATCTCCTTGACCAGGTGAACTAGGAGGTGTGTCATGATATTAAAGAAGGAAGGAGGGAACACCAACTCAAAGCTGACAAGACATTGAACCACATCATTCTGTAGTTTAGCTAGATCTATTGGATCAATTGCCTTATGAGAAATTGCATTGAGGAATGCACATAGCTTCACGATGGCTAGACATACATTTGGAGGTAGAATTCCTCTTAATGCAACTAGAAGCAATTGCGTTATGAGCACATGGCAGTCATGGAACTTTAAGTTTAGGAATTTCTTCTCTGGCACATTTATTATACCCTTTATATTCGAGGAGAATCCAGATGGTACCTTCATGCTTGCTAGGCATTCAAACATGCTTTCCTTCTCTTCTTTGCTAAGAGTGTAGCTAGCAGGACTTAAGTAATGGCGTCCATCATCTGTCTTCTCTAGATGTAGGTTGTCTCGTTCTTTCAAACACCGTAGGTCCTGTCGTGCTTCAAGTGTGTCCTTAGGCTTCCCATACACACCCATGAAGCCTAGCAGGTTCATACAAAGATTCTTCATCAGGTGCATCACGTCGATCGCGTTACAGACCTCTAGGACTTACCAATAGGGTAGCTCCCAAAATATGGACTTCTTCTTCCACATGGGTGCGTGACCGTCGGCATCGTTCAGAACAGGTTCGCTGCCATGTGCCTTTCCAAATACTACTTTCACATCCTTGACCATATTGAGTACATCCTCACCAGTTTGGTTGCCCGACTTGGTCTGGTGGTTTGCCTTACCTTTAAAATGCTTGCCTTTTTTCTTAGGGGGTGATTCGTAGGAAGAAATCAATGATGGCCAAGGTACACGACCTTTCAACATTTTTTCAAGAATATACCTTTAATGTCATCGAAACAGTGCGTGCATGTATTATATCCCTTGTTTGATTGTCCTAAAAGATTACTTAGAGCAGGCCAATCATTGATTGTTACAAACAACAATGCTCGTAGGTCAAAGTGTTCCTGTTTGTGCTCATCCCACACACGTACACCTGGTCTGTTCCACAAAAGTAGAAGTTCTTCAACTAGTGGCCTCAGGTACACATCGATGTCGTTGCTAGGTTGCCTTGGGCCTTGGATGAGCACTAGCATCATAATAAACTTACGCTTCATGCATAACCAGGGAGGAAGGTTGTAGATACATAGAGTAACAGGCCAAGTGCTATGACTACTGCTCTGCTCCCCGAAAGGATTCATACCATCCGTACTTAAAGCAAACCTTAAGTTTCTTGCGTCATTTGCAAACTCTGGGAATTCTCTATCGATTGCTCTCCACTGGGACCCATCAGCAGGGTGTCTCAACATATTGTCTACCTTACGGTCTTCTTTGTGCCATCGCAACAACTTTGCATGATCTTTGTTTCTGAACAGACGTTTCAAACGTGGTATTATAGAAGCATACCACATAATCTTGGCAGGGATTTTCTTCATGGGACGTTCACCCTCAACATCACTAGGGTCATCTCGCCTGATCTTATACTACGATGCATGACATACCAGGCATGCATCTAACTTCTCGTACTCCTCACCATGGTAGAGGATGCAGTCATTAGGACATGCATGTATCTTCTGGATTTCTAATCCCAAAGGACAGACTACCTATTTTGCTTCGTACATAGTGGCGAGCAATTCGTTATCCTTCGAAAGCATCTTTTTTGGATTTTTAGTAACTCCCCAAATCCCTTGTCAGATACACCATTCTTTGCCTTCCATTGCAGCAATTCTAGTGTGGTACCCAACTTTTTCTACCCCGTATCACAAGTTGGGTATAGCAATTTCTTGTGATCCTCTAGCATGCGCTCGAACTTGATCTTCTCCTTTTCACTTTCGCATTCTCTTTGTGCGTCACGAATGGCCTGACCAAGATCATCAGCGGGCTCATCTTCTGCGCCTACCTCTTCTTCAGCTTCCCCCATTGCAGTATCATTGAAGGCACCATATTCAGCAATTATGTCATCATTGTCCCATTGTTCTTCTTCACCTTCTTCCATTACAACCCCGGTTTCTTTGTGCTTCATCCAACAAATATAGTTTGGCATAAAACCCGACTTCAATAAGTGTGAATGAAGACTCCTTGAGCTAGTATATTCCTTCAAATTCTTACATATGGCACATGGGCAGCATATGAAACCATCGCGTTTGTTTACCTCGGCCACACGTAAGAAAGAATGCACGCCCTCAATAAACTCTTGGGAGCGGCGATCAGCATTGTACATCCAATGACGACTCATCTGTATTACATGACATACATACCATATTAAAACCTAGAACATAATTAGTTAATTATACGACATGCATGCCACCACACAAGGTATTAATTTATGAAAGTCTTGCTACAATATAGACAATTTCAACTACCACTAAAAAAACTAAAGCTAAAATGCACTTCAGCAGCATAAGGATTTTGCGACCAATCCCAACTAAAACAAACAGATCATGCGTTTGTTCAACATCTATGGGCTTCTTCCGCAGGATCACTGCCTCATCAGCCGCCGTAGCCGCCTGTGCAAGAGAGTTTTGCACGTGTTTAACATACTCTTCCTCCCAGTACCAGCCTGACCATCCAGTGCCATCCCACTGAAATTAAAACAAAAAATTAGAACTTTAATCATAATCATCATGAAAATAAGTATAAATTAACCATAATCATCAAATGTGATAAAATAACTCACATTGTCGGACACTTGTAGAAGATACGACCCTTGTTGGGACACTCCTTCCTCACCCGGTACTCCATCATAATCTTCTCCTCACACTTGATGCATGCAATGAGAGGGTGGTCTGGCCTCAATCGCTTTGGAACCCGATGAGAGGCCGAGGACCTAGAAGCAGTTGCCATCTACTCTCTATACTCATTTTTAATATAATATAAATTTCTCATTTTACAAACAAATAAAATTAAAAAAACTCTAAAATTCTCTATATCTCTAAACCATGAAGTGTGCTATGCATGCTAGAAATAAAAGTTAAATACTAGTTTTGAATAACTACTTTAACCTTCCTTCATCCAAATATGCAAACTTTAAAGTGATTTTGAGCTTAAATGGCTTACAAATAAAAAAAATCCACCATAAAAAACCACATATATCTAGTCCACAAAATGAGATATGCTACTGATGAAACATGAGAGTATAAAGTTGGTAACCTTTAGAACCGAAGAATCGATGAAGGAATCAAAGAAATCTTGTGATTACCGACGATGAGGAAGAAGAGAGGCCAGCGATGAAGCAAGAACACTGAGGTCGAAGTGGCTCGGGCTCGGGGAGAAAGAAGGGGTATATAGGACCTTTAGTCCCGGTTGGAGACACCAACCGAGACTAAAGGTCCCTTTCTAGTCCCGGACAGAGCCTCCAGCCGGAAGTAGATTTTTACTCCCGGTTGGAGGGACCAACCGGAAGTAAAAGTTAACCTTTAGACCCGGTTGGTAGCTCCAACCAGGACTAAAGGTCCTCTACAGCAAAAGCTTGCCACAGTAGCCATTGGGTAGGGACCTTTAGTCCCGGTTGGAGCTACAAACCGGGACTAAAGGTCTCTCTAGTCCCGGGCGCGAAAAATACCAGGACTAAAGCCAAATTTCGAAGTGGATCAAAAGTCTTTTCTCTACTAGTGAAACGGAAATCTAAAGCAGCTGACACTGTCATGACTTTGACCAAAATTTTGTCATGCTTCTCAGACTACTTCAGCCGAGCAGATATCTTTCGATTGACGGTGTTATATATAGCATGCCAATGTTAATAGTGATGTTTTGGTTCCACCAAGGTTTTTTTGTCACTGCTGGTTTAAAAGGTGGTTAGTTTTTTATATATATTTGAGACCGTTCAGAGGCTGAAATATCGGTAATTCTGGGTGTAGGGTATTCGGCGGATAGATGCGTCCGATGGTGGGCCGCCCATACTAGCCCAAGGACCGTCCCCGACAGTAATTCTTATCTGCTTATCCACTCGCACTTGCCCCCAACCATTAAAAAAACTCACCTCACAAAGCACCGCTCCACGCCCGCACCACCTCGGCAACCATGCTTCGCCATGCTCCCGCATCGCCTCGGCGACCGCACTCTCCACCGCGCCTCCCTCTCCACCGTCCCTCCGCTCCGCCAGCCAGCATCTCCACCATGCTAGAGCATAGCAGTCTGTCTTCCTCCCTCTTCACCGAACCTCTCACAAGCTGCGGGGCTTATAGAGCACGTGGACCTACCACGGTCTTCTCTACCGGACTTGTCGCGTCCTTCTCCACCAGAGCGATGAGCACCAAGTCATCGGCGAGCTCTACACCGATGAACTCCACGCGCTGATGAGCCTCCATTCCCAACCAGTAAGGAGATATTACGCTGAAAGCGCGTGTTGCAAACGTATATTTCAAGTGTTTCAGATGTTTTAGAGGTATGTTGCAAATGTTTTATGTCAATGTTGCAAAAATAGATTGAGACGTTACACATGTTGCAATGGCTCTACACGTACATTTCAAGTGTATGTTCCGACTGTTTAATCTGTTTTAGACGTATGTTGCAAGTGTTTCATCTGGATATTGCAAAAGTAGATCTGTATATTGCTTATATATGCATGATTGCAAGCTTATGTTTTTAAGTGTTTTCAGTTGCTTCAAACGTATGTTTCAAGTGTTTCATCTGGATGTTGCATATATTTTATAATGGCTACACACGTGTTTTCTGGTGTTTTAGATGTATGTTGCAAGTATTTCAGTTATTTCGGACATATGTTGCAAGTGTTTCATCTGGATGTTGCAAAAGTAGATTTGGTGTTGCACATGTTGCATGAGACCCACGGCAGGGCACGGGTTGTCCCCCAGATATATTTTACAGGCTGGGTGGGAGTTACATGTGGAACTAGATAATTTTATAGGTTGAGTGAGAGCTGCGTCTGCACATCTCTTGGGGCCAGATGTTTGGGCACTAGCGTCTTCCCTGAAATATTTAACAATATAGCATCATGTACTTGGTCATAGTGATAGTACGATGTGTGTGGGTGGGGAAGGATCTCGTGAGACGAGAGGTCGTGAGTTTGAATTCTAAGAAATGTATGCACACAAAAAAATCATGTGAGTAGAGATGCACAACCGTGGTGCTTCACTAGTGGTCTTATGCCAACATAGGCTAAGTAACATGCATACATTAGGATACTACTTATTTTAATACTTTATGAAGCTTGGAGAAATGTTCCCTTAACATACCACAAATCAATGAAAATGACACTTTATTATTACTATATTAAGAGATATTCTCTCCGTATAAAAAATGATGTTCTATGATTTAAAATTTGTCTTAGGAAAAATGATATTATGAGGTTTAGACATGTTGTTAGCCCACGTAAGATTCCATCTCATGCGCAACAGATCTGCCCCTTTCCTTATCCACACGCATGCACTCGATTTTTATTTTTCAGCCACATAGGATCTTTGCATGCTTGCATGCATCATGTCTTAGTTAGGGAACTAAACCACGAGACATCCCTTAATTTAAGGGAATCATGTGTAACAAACCAAGGGTATTAGGGACATTTCTCTTCTCTACTAATCTATCTGAAAAATCCTAAAACATCACTTTTTTGGGATGGAGGGAGTAAAGGTATCAGGGGTCCATTAACTTATGCGAGGGTTTCAGTTAGGTCCATTAACTCTAAAAGTTGATTTCCAAGTCATAAACTTTTTAATTGGTTCAGGACAAGTTCATACCCCTTCGTTTGTCTTTTAGATTGAACTTCTGGGTCCATAAACTTTTTAAATGGTTCACCACAAGTCCATACCCTTCGTTTGGCCCTTAGATTTAACGTAACATGTGGAGTCATGAGCCATCATGGCATGAAATTTGCCGAGCTTATACTTATCCTCTGACTGCACTACCCTATTTTCCACTCCCTCAATCCTGGCATACTTGCCTCTGCTCTATCTCTGCTCCAATGCTCGTCACCACCATTACCGGTCATGGAGCTCCTACTATAACCGTCGGTCGTCACCTTATGCTTCACCTCTGTCCTAGAAATGAGCTCTAGTGAGTCCGCCTTTGCCTCCTCTAGCCTTTATGCTCGTTGGACACACAAAAACCATGCTGGAGCTCCCAACCCATTGTACTGCATCTGTCGTGGTCAAGATTTAAGCAAGCGTGTGCCGCCGTTCAAATCGGTGTAGGCCATCTTTGCTTCAACGAGTGCACAATTGAGTCCGCTGCAGTCCCCTCATCCTCGTCCCCATGCGCATGCATTCGAGGCTAGTCTATGGCTGACCCACCATTTTCATCGCTATCTTCTACCTTCTGCCCGTCGTCACCGCCGGATGAGCATGCTCATGGCCGACCTGTTGCTAGCCGTCCACAGGATAGATTAAACTCACCCTCGGGTGCACGGGTGAGTAGTGAAGCTCGCGGTCCCATCCATTGTAGTCGAGTGAGTGCTCCCTTCGCTGAATTGGCCTCTCCCCACCATACATGTGCCTATGTTGATTTGGGGAAAAATAAGAGAAGGAATGACTCGTGGGACACGCGCGCCACCACGTCTCCGCAATGCGCCCCTGCAACCCTATGCCTTGCGCCATCAGGCCTTTGTGGCACGCCACCGTCACATGCGCTTGTGCTACTTGCCGGTGCTTGCTCTCACCATCTTGTGCACTCAGGGATCAAAACAAGAAATGAGAAGGGTCGCAGGAGGGGCTAAATGCAAATTCATGTCATGCAGGCTTTTGACTCCACATGCCACATCAGATCTAAAGGCTAAAAGAAGGGATATATATATATATATATATATATATAGACTTTCGGTGAACCACTTAAAAAGCTCGTGGACTTGAAAGTTCAATCTAAGGGCCAAACGAAGGGTTATATATGGACCCACGGTGAACTACTTAAAAATTTTATGGACCCAAAAATCAACTTTTAGAGTTGATGGACCTAATTGAAATCCTGCATAAGTTAATAGATCTTTTTTGCATTTAACTTTTATATTAATATTTGATTTTACAAACTTTTACTTTAAATAGCTATATATTTTGACTTAGTAATAGTAAATTAGTTTCGAGTGCTCTATGTTTTTATAAATCAATACTACTATAAATATAATTCTTCAGAATAGGAAAATCACCTCCTAAGTCTCACTGTGTTGGCTAAAATGATTTTTTCTTACCATTTTGATACCTAAGAAGTGTAGTCTGTTACAGAAATTTTTAATAAAATACAAAAAGAATGAATAAAATATACAATAAGCACTAGAGTTTCAACATGGACAGAAATTAGCAAAAGCTAAAATGTAGAATCATGATGCTACAAAAACGGATGTAACAAGAGCTCATATAACTTAACCTTATCACTAAATACGTATCGAAGCTGCACAATGGACAATATATCTTAATATTACTAAATGGAGGTCCCAAAGGAGCATTCATGGTAATCCTCATGAGATGGAATAGACAAAAATGTAAATCCTAGAAATTATCACAAAAGATAGAAAGGCATGAGCACCAATTTAGTAGAGTTTAATAACCATTGATAATAATAGCTATTGGATCTATTTTGTTTTTTAAACAATTACCCACCTCTATCATTATAAAAAACATTATAAACATAAGAGTTTCAACATAAGTTGAGCATAAAAAATAGCAACTAATAAGTTCAAAATTTAGATTCACGGCTTCACGAGACATGGACTACAACATCTATCATAACTTAAGCTATACTTCAACTCAATGCATATTAAAGATACATGTCATGAAGAGAGAGAAAACTATGTATGCGTGGATGGAAAAACATATGAATCAATAATTAATATGTTTACCACAATTGAATAGAAATTTTAGTGTCTATGAGCATATTGTGTTAGAAAATAAATAAAAAGAAAACATACTAATTAATATAAAAATACTAGTTGAATGTATCTTGTAAGATTTTAGTATGTATGGAAGCATCAGTCGATGGACTAGGACTAGTAATAATAGAAAAATCTAGAATATACAATCTTTGCTACAACTAGTTGGTCTTTGGTTACTAGCCACATTTTAGCTTAGACAAGTTTGACTAAATTGGTAAGTGTTTATTTGACAATTAAACTTAGATAAGATCTTTTTTTTGCTACAAATGTCATAGAGTAAAAAAAATGTTGCAAGATTCTCTTAGGCGTGACAAAATGTGGCTCTAAATGTTGTAGCCACACTTACCTAAGGTTAGTTAGGACAAATTGTGGCTGAAACAACCACAATTCCCACAATTTGGAGGAGTGTTATTTTGGCAAAATTCATATTAGGATTGTAGATGATATGGGTTTAATTTGAGTCTTAGTTCACTTGCCTTCAATTCGGAGGGGACTTAATTTGTACGTCCCTAGCTGACTAGAGCAGGAACGACTTGGATTGTAGCATTGTCGTTGTGAGACTTAGAGCAAGGCTAATAATACAAGTTTGCTGGCTGTAAGGTTCTTTATAGCCTTCTCTCAGCCCACCAATATAGTAGTTAGCCTTCTATTATTAATACATGGCCTACTTGTTTCTCTCACAAAGTTTTTTTTTAGTTCTTGTGCCTCTGTTGGCTGTAAGCTTACTGCTCGTTTCTCTTCTCTCTCCTCCACCTCAGCATTTAGCTAGCTTACGGCCTATTATTATACTTGCTCTTATGGTGCAGATCACCTGACATGGAAATATCAGGTCAAAATAGGGTCCGAGTGTGATCGTCGATCGCCTATACAGTAAAACATTATCAGGTCAGGTGTCGGCCGTGGAGCATATATTCAGCCGCGAGCTAGTTGCAGCTAGTGATGATTTAGGCGATGGATTTGAGTTGTGGCGGCGAGCACGTACGTACTAGCTACAAGATGGAAGAGGACAGATCGGCGATGATTTGATGGATGCACAATATATGTTTTGACCAAATGGCTCCATGGAATGTATCGCCGTGAGCTGCTGGGGGGCTCGGGCTTAATTAGCCGCGCGCGCCGGCCCTTGCACTGTGTGTCCGTATGTGCGGCGGCGCGCCGGCCGTCCGGGCAACCAGCAGAGGCTGCAGAGAGGCAATCACAGCAACAGCAACGAGCAGCAGCAGCAGCAAAGACGTCGATCGATCTAGACGACCGAGCATGGATCGATCCGTCTCCCTGCGGCGGCCGGAGGTCCACGGCAACTGCAAGTGCATGGATCCGGAGCAAGGCAAGGGCGAGAAGTGAGATCGATCGAGATCGATGCACAGACGTACGCGCCCTGCCTGCAAAGATCCGATTCCAATCATTGGGTCAGGACGGCATCGATGTGACCGGCCAGTGACGACGACGACGACGACGACTGAAGAGCTCGCGTGATCCCCACCGTACCCCCACCCCAGCGGGCCAATTAATGCAATCATTGCTCCATGATATGCTAGTCGGCACGCACGTACTTGGTACTTGCGGGTCCAGGTGATGAGCTGCTAGAAGCTGTAGCTCTGAGACTGAAATCGAGATTTCAGTTGCATGCACAAGGACCGGCCGGCCGTGTGCATGTATGAGCCCCGAACCTGGGCAACGGCAGCGCAATCATGGGAGATTCGATCTCATGATCTATCGATAGATGGATAGGTATAGCTGCCATTGCTGTTGCTTATCACAAAGTGTCAATGGTGCGTGATGGCAAGAGGCAGGAGGATCATGTATGTTGCCGACACCTGACCTGATCCAATCCAGGGGATCGCCACTCTATAGTATTATACGAGGTACAGACATAAATCTTTCAAGGTAGCCAACTAAACAAGTGTCTACTGTATGCCATATGCATGGGGCGTGACTAGCGCCTGGACGATCGGACGCTAGGCCCCCGTCTGGATGCCCGCGCCGCTGCCCCATCTCGTGTCCCATGCCTGCCTGTTCACGTCTCGCCTGTTGCGCCCGCCCACAAGCACGTGGAGCCCTCCCGCGCTAGTGGGGACCACCTCCACCTTCCCGCGCCTGACACCGAGGCGAGACAGCAGAAAGACGATGAGAGAGATGTAACCCTCGTTCTAGTTTTGAAACACCTAGATGCAACAAAACAAATATTTGAATCATGCATCCGAAACACTTGCAAAAACACCTGAAAAACACTTGAAACCATTGTAAACATATGTAACATCTAGATAAAAACTTGCATCATATTTGTGAAAACATATGTAACATCCAAATAAACACACTTGCAACATACGTCAAGAAAATAGATGAAACATTAAGAACATGAGCTTTCAACGTACGTGTACAACCATTGCAACATGTGCAACATTCCAATCTACTTTTGCAACATCCGTATGAAACACTTGCAACATACAGCTAAAACATTTGAAACACTTGAAAACAGACGCTTGCTACATATAGTTTCATCACAAACATCTCCTTGCTACTTGGAGAATGGAGGCTTGTCAGCATTTGGAGTTCGCCGGTAGCAGCGGCCTGATGGGCTTGTAGGCAGCAGCTCGACAGTGGTTGCGCGATAAGGCAGGGAGGCAGTGGCCTCGTGTCGCGCCTGGCAGGGCCGGTAGCTGAGCGTCGTGACTCATAGGCGGCTGCATGCCTGGCAGGGCTGGCAACCACGCCACCGCGACTCGTAGGCAGCCGCAAGCCGAAACCAGGAGAGGGCAGCCGCATCTGGTAGGGCTGGCAGTCGAGTGTCACATGGAGGAGTGGAGCCGAGCGCTGCGTGCGGTAGCGAAGTGGAGCGGAGCGAGACATGTGGGAGTTGATTTTGTTTTTTATTAGACGAACAAAGCTTGCGGCAGTGAGTGGAGCGAGACGTCCGCCTTCAGGACATCTTAATGATAGCATTACTGTAAAATCAACCAAACAAGTGTCTACTACATGCCATAAAATTTCTCCAAATCAGCGATGGAAGCCTTTGATCTGAAAAAAAACAAATCAGCAATGGAAACTATCCAAAACTTGAATTTGCATGGGCAACCTCGTTGAGACTTCTTCGGAACAATGATGAAATGCTAATCATATCATATAAGATCTTTAGTTTCTCTACCACCTTAACAACAGCATCCAGAATGAACAGTCATACAGTACCCTCCTGCTCTATGTCCGTTTGATCTGGCTGCCACCGTCCATCTCAGCCCTCGGCTCCCTAGCCCCACTCCACGGGTTCACACAAGTCGCAACCTAGAAAAAGGCCTACGCTCCGTCCGCCCGAATTTTTTGTTTTAGCCCTTTTTTTGGAAAATTTTCACAAATATGCCCCTAGAAGTATGCTTTCAAAATCTGGACCCTTAGCTCGGCGCCATCGTTGGTGGCGCTGAGCTTACACGTCTTGGCGCCATAAATTTTGGCGCCTAGGTCTTGGGCTCGACGCAGACGTGGCGGTGACTTGGTAGGCACCTTGGCGCCGAAGATCTTGGCGCCGAGCTTGGCGCCATGGTTATTGACGCCGGGAACGGCGCCAAGATCTATGGCGCCGAGGTGGTGTTTTAACCCGGCGACCAACCTTCCTATTTGAGCTTTCTTCCTCTTCTTTCTCCTCCCTCTCGGGTTTTTTTTCTCTCCCCACTTCGCCCTACCTCACGAATCAGCATATTGGACCTTGGAAACTTTGATTTGATCCATAGATCTACGAGAGCAAGGTATCCTCGCTCCCTCCTAGTTTTTTTTCAAATTGATTCGGTATATATTAGTCGGATTTTTAACTTAAGAATCGTCATTACTTAGGGTTTCATGTAATTTTAATATTTATATTATACAATCGTAGGATGCCAAGGCATGGAAAAGCTACCAAACCAAGGTAACCTCAGCGCACGTTGTTATGATATATGTTCATTGTTGTGGATCAAATGGAAAACCCTCGGCGTAGGGTTTAATGTTAATTGCTTTTGGTTCTTAGAACGAAAATGGCTAAATTGTAGTTATGACCAGATGACCGGAAATGCCTTTGACCCATTGCCTCTGCCTAGTGGTGTTCTAGTACCCATGTGCTTTTGCGGCGATCCTTGCAAGGTAGCCAAGTCCGATGAAGAGGACACGTATAGGCAGAGGTATTGGATGTGTTTCAATTTTGCGTTTGAGCCTACACTTCGTTAGCGCCGTATTAACAAGATTGTGAGGAATTGATGTTTGTGTCATATGACATCTTGCATTATTTTTTTGTTTTGTAACAATTGCATTTTTTGCAGACCCCTCCACCGCTCTATGATTTTGAGCAGTAGATCAACACTGAGATCAACCCTGAAGATAAGCAATGGATGCAGGACTGTTGCGGTGGGAGACAGAGGACAAGGAGATGATGGAGAAGAGACGCAGAGAGGAGGCTGCAAAAAAAGAGCACAAGGAAGAGGAGGAAAGGAGCCATGTTGCTGCGTACGGGGAGGAGAGGGAGAAGAAGCTTGAGAGTGCACGCCGAGCGAAAGCAGCGATGGAGGAGAATCCCGATGCCTTGAGGAAGGATTGCACTCAGTAGTCTCCATTACTTGCTAGTTCTATGGTTTATTCATGAACAATGTTGTCTACTATTGGACTTTTCATTGTGTTGTTATGTAATACACTTTAAGTATGGGCATGCTTAGGTCATGTACTGCGTTATTTACTTTGTCGACACGTACTTCTAGTATTATTGTGTTGTTTAATTTGTCATAGTATTGGACTTTTCATTATATAGTTGTTGTCATTATTTATGGTCATAATATTCAATTTAATATTGCGGACGTAGTGAAATATGATCACGTGTTGCAAACAAAACCTAATGAAGTAGGGCATTATATAATTCAACACACAAAACACATGAAATGGCATGTGTCGGGGACCAATATTAGGATACCCGAAGAGGAGGAGCTAATGACTGTCGAATGTTGATTCATCCGTGCGATCAAGAGTGTGACTACACCGCTTGCCGAGTCACTACTCGTCTGTCCACCGAAACCATGGGCACCGCCCCAAGCTGACTCCACCTCGCCTAACATCTAAGGGCAGACTCCGCCTCGCTCGACGTCTGAGGGCAGGCTCCGCCTCGCCCGACATCTAAGGGCAGACTCCGCCTCACCCGACCCCCGAGGGCTGGCTCTGCCTCACCCGATGTCCGAGGGTAAACTCCGCCTCGCCCGATGTTTGAGGGCAGACTCCGCCTCGCTCGATGTCTGAGGGCAGACTCTGCCTCGCCCGATGTCCGGGGGCTAGCTCTGCCTCACCCAATGTCCGAGAGCTGGCTCCGCCTCGCCCTACGTCTGAGGGTAGAATCCGCATGGCCCGACGTTCGGGGGTTGGCTCCATCTCGCCCGATGTCTAAGGGAAGACTCCGCCTAGCCCGACGTTCGGGGGCTGGCTCTGCCTCGCTCGATGTCTGGGAGCAGACTCTACCTCACCCAATGTCTGAGGGTAGACTCTGCCTCGCCCGACATCTGAGGGCAGACTCCACCTCGCCCGACACCCAGGGGCTGGCTCCACCTCGCCCGACGTCCGAGGGCAGACTCCACCTCGCCCGACATTTGAGGTCAAACTCTGCCTCACCCGATGTCTGAGGGCACACTCTGCCTCGCCCGACAATGTCCGAGGGCTGGCTCCGCCTCGCCCAACGTTTGTGCACTGCTCCTTCATAACTACGCACGCAGACAAGGTAGGGCACTCAAGTCAACCGCAATACTGAGGATGATACCCTGCACGTCTACAGTAAAGTACCATCAGGATATGACAAGATAGACACTTTAAAGCCCTTCTGGGCATGTTAGAGCCCGAACAGTGTTGTGGGCGCCAACATTTGTCTTATAGTGTTGTGGGCACCGCCATTTGCCCTCGGACACGGATCCTAACAAAAGAATACGACAACCACTATGGCCCAAGAAGAGACTTCGCATCCTCTACTGTGATGGACAGTGCGGTCACTGCACTGTCCGCTCGCCCGTAGGGTCATAGATCAACACCTCAGTCCGTCAGCGCCACCCACCGAGGCGGGATGGGACATGACCACTTGCTGATCAAGCCAGAGCATGGCATCATCAGCGGAATAGACGCCTAGCATGCAGCTATCCCTGGCACCATCTATCGTGTCAGCAGGGCTTGCTCAGAGGAAAAGGAAGACCTAGCACCTTCGAAGGACCTTCTTTGCCTTTGGTTTTTCTTCTTTCTCCCATCTGTAATCCCTGCTTTCCCTTGGTCTATAAAAGAGAAGGCAGGGCACCCCACTAAGAGGATGGATCGATTCAACACACCATGCATCACATAACACACAGCTAAGCAGCAACCAATCTCTCAGCGCCCTTTCAACCTTTCCATCAGAGACTTGGGACCTATCCCTCTCTCGCCCATTTGTAACCCCTACTATGAACCTTTCAGTGCAAATAACATGAGCAACAGCTACAAACTGGATGTAGGGACATTATGCCTGAACCTAGTATAAACCTTGTGCCTTTTTAGCACACCATCTAGGCTAGACGCTCAAATAAACAAATTTACTCATTGGTGTTTACTCGAAACACCAACAGTTGGCGCACTAGGTAGGGGACCTTTGCGCGTTCTGACATTAACATTATGCCACGGATGGCTAGCCACGATATTAGCTGGGTCCTGGGCACACACGTGCGCTTTAGGGACCTAGACTTCGTCGTTATAGTGGGAGGAGAGTTGGCATTAGCTCACGCCGCCATCCAACCTCTCCTTTCCATCGGCCTCGACTTTGGGAGGCTTGAGCGCCAGCTCGATGACTCCCTGGGACCCTAGCTGTCCAGGAAGGACCCGCGCCACCTTGCCTTCTCTGACGCCAACATCATGGCATGGCTCGCCGGAGGGGAACCCCTCTCTCCGGAACACCACATACGAAGCACCTCAATAGTGCTTCTATTTGGTCTCCGCAATGCCGTGTCGACCATTAGCCACCTTATGGCACAACGCATGGTTCCACCTCCCATGAATGTGATCGAACACGTCACAGAATCCTTCCATGACCTCCTGGCCGAGGAGCCAGAATCGCCCACTAGCTCTGACTCCAGTAGGGGCAGCCATCACTCCCCTCGTGAATGCTTCATGACGGGTACCCCTGAGGGACATGTCAAAAGCATCCGTGAGGGGGAGGCTACCCCAACAAACGACCTCGACGACGAAGCCGAGAGGGAGACAATGGCTTCACCACGCATGCCGGTGGAGCAGGTTAAAGCTCGACACCGAGAGATCGAGAAAGCGTGACTCTAGCTCGAGCAGGAGATCGAGCATTGTGGAGACAGTGGGCGCACTTGTGCCATGGCCTGCGATGTGAACCAGAGGATCATCACCGACGATGAAGCCCTCCCTCGCTTCGCTCGTGCGAGCCAGAACATCACCGCCATGGTGGCCTTGCTACATGGCCTTTTAGAGGCCGCAACGCCCGAGGATAGTCAGGCCCACCACGAGATTCGCACGCTGCTCGAGTGTGTGACGGTGTAGCAGGCCGAAAGCTCATTGTCTAGGTGACGTGAGCTCGACACCAGCCAGCGTACACCCTTGAAGCACCCCGACAGAGACACATCGGTCCACCAAGAGCCACAAGGAAGTAGGCAGCGCACCACAGTCCCAGTGCATCAGCGTCTCGTCCACAACCATGGCACATGCAACACCCTCGACGCCCACAGACGTGCCTACGATGACTCGAGAGAGGGAGCCAGACGCAGCTATCACCCTCATCGTGGCAGATGCTATGACAACGGTGAGGACCAAAGCCTAAGCCCTGGCCTGCCGGGGCCTCAGGCCTTTGGCCGTCACATCCTCAACGCTGCTTTCTCACCGAGGTACCAACCACCAACCAATATCTCAAAGTACTCTAGAGAAACAAACCCCGGATTATGGCTCAAAGACTATTGGCTTGCCTACCAAGCTGGTGGCGCTGATAATGATAGCTTCATTATCCGCAACCTTCCACTGTTCTTGGCCGATTCAGCACGAGCGTGGTTGGAACACCTGCTGTCCAACATAATCCAGAGTTAGGCGGACCTAAAGGAGATCTTTGTGGGGAACTTCTAGGGCACATATAAGCACCCTAGGAACCCATGGGATCTCAAGAACTGCTGATAGAAGGCTAGTGAAACCCTCCATGGGTACATCCGGCGCTTCTCCCGGTAGTGCTACGAGCTACCTAACGTCGCCATTGCCAACGTTATAGGAGCTTTCCTATCTAGGACTACCTGTGAGTCTCTGGTTCATAAGCTGGGATGCAAGGGCCCACAAACCACCAAGGAACTCTTAGACATCGCCACCAGCCATGCCTCTAGAGAAGAAGCAGTCAGAGCGATCTTCGATCGTCTCGATGGCAAGGCAAGGCGGGACGAGGGCGCCGGCAAAGGCGCCTCCAATCGTTCCACCAAAAGGAAGAACAAGAAGCAACGGTACAGGGGCTCTGTAACACCCTCGGTGTTAAGCATGCACTTAACCTTGACATTGCATGATCACAATCATCATTGAGCATTCATGATCATAAGCATATCAAGTATTCCATCTTTGTTGGTTTATATTGCATATGATATTACTTAATTGCCGTACTTAGATTAGTGTTTATAGGCAACCAATGTATGAAATGTGTGTGGAACCTTGTGAGTGCTTTAAACATGTTTAGAATAGCATAATGAACAACTTTGGTATACATGGCTAAGTCTAGTTTAGTCTCTAAGTCATTGGTATGGTGTATGTCATCATTTTAAAGTACTATGTTTGACCTAGTTTGAACTATGTCATAGAGTCTTTGCATGGCAGTGAACCTTTAAACAAAGTTGTAGTTTTTGAGTAGAGCAACAACTTTTATGTTTGGGTCATGAGCTAATTCAGTGCATAGCTTTGTCATTTTGTGCTCACAAGGATCAACAATTCACTAGTTTTGGTACTTAGAAATTCTTCTAAGTCTGAATTGGTTTTTTAGTTTGACGTACCCAACTTGGTGATGATATATCTTCCTAACCTTTGCGAATTAGACCTAGGTCACTTAAGAAAAGTTGGAGATGGTCTGTATATCTACAACTTTTATTAATAGATCTTTTGCTAAGTCGTCGTGGTTTAAGAGTTATGGAGGGACGAAGTTTGGGTTTCAGGCGCATTTTTGAGGTGGTATTTGCAACTCCATTCAGATTTTGAATCAGACTGCATGGCCGACCGGCTCAGCTTGCGCGTGCCGCATGGAAGCAATGCACCAGCGCTGCCCCTGCATGCCGTGGCTGGTTGCAGTGATAAACCGATCGTCGCCTGCTGTCTTCCTCTCCATTCACTTGCCTGCTCCTCCTTGCCTGTTCTTCTTTCTCCACCAAGAATGGCTCCAAGAGCAGAGAAGCGCCGCCGCCGTGAATCCATCGCCACAGCAGCGCCTCCATCTTTCTCCTCCCACCAACAGCACCACCACGGCCCTTGCTGCATCCCCAACCTTGCTGCACCTTCCCTCGACAGTTGGTAAGCCGTGCGAGTTCGTAGCTCCGCCGTGTCCGCCATTGTTGCCGCCTTGTGTGAGCTCGTACGCGGCCATACTTACCTAAGCTCTTACCGCCATTCCTCTCCATCGTTGTGTGTCTGCCTCAAGCCGTAGATGCTCCCACGGTGGGCCATTAGGGCTGAGCCTCCGTTGGTTCACCGGAATCGACAAGCTCGCTGCCGCTGACCGTACGGCCACGCTGCCGAGCCATCCTTCTACCGCCGCCAGAAGGAGAGTCGTAAAAATCGATTGCTAACCTATCCCGTTAGATGCGTCTCGGTGAGAGGAGTCCGTTGGTGGTGGTCGCATCACCGGAGAAGCCGCCATCGACGAGCTCCGCCGTTCCCACGTCTAGTTCGCGCCGTTGCTCTGTTTTCCGTCCTCTGTTTTTGGTTTGCTACAGTGACAGTTCATAAAGCTAGCTCATTTGTTTTCTGATCGAATGCAACTTTGAAAAATCATAGGTGGAGTTCTAGAGGTCCAATTTTTGTGAACCAAATTGTGATGTGTTCCTTATGAAGTGTAGTTTTTTTATAAAAATATGAAATATACAGTTTATTGTATTTTTCTTGGTGATTAAAATGTATTTAAATAAATGCTTTTTGAATGTTAATAAACTTGTAAATTAGATATCTTGAGCTAGAAAAGTGATAAAATTGTGATTCTAAGTTTGCTGGTCTTATGTTGACATGCTCTAGCTAGGAAAAATTTATAATCTGTTGTTTGACACTTTTCTATAGGGTTTATTATTTTCACTAAAATCGACCTCACTAGCTTGTCATTTTTGTAAAGAATATTTTACTTGGTAAAATGGCATGAAACTTTTACAATAGTCTTGTGGTAGCACTTGGAGGTCACTGTAATTTTCTGAGAATTTATTATGCACATTTGGTATAGGTTTATTATTTAACCTAATTATCTAAATAAATTAATAAATACAATTAAATAAATAGTTTGGGCTTTGCCATTATATTTTCTTGAGTGTATTTGATGCCCCTGAACTGTTGGTGTACTTGGTGGTGTCCAATTTTGAATGCTTAAATGTAGTAGAAATATTGTTGTTTTATAATTCGATTTAACATATTTTCGGACAGATTCTGTTGCTTGTTATGTTGCATAGTCAAAATGATGTTTTCTGTAGAAATGATTAATAACAAAGTTGTAGATAACTTCTTCATCTATCTTGTGTTAAAATTTCAGGTCAATAGGCCAAAGGGTTTAGGAGTTCTATCTGTTTAAAGTTAGTTTTCCGAATTGCTTTTTCTCTGGAATTTCTGGACAGCACTTCATAGATTGCCTATTTTGTCTAGGATAGATTGTGATTCAGCTTTTGGTTATTGAATAATAGTTATAGACAATTTTATAAGCTTTCCAGAAAGTCTAAGATCACAACATTTGGATAAGTATAACTTCAGTTATGATATAAACTTGTAACTATCATGTGTAACTTAGATATTGCTTTGTGTGAAATTTGTAAATAACTAGAGAAGAGATATGCACCTACTAGGCAAATAAGGAGTTAGCATTGTCATCATTTTGCTACTTAACATCAGTATCACAGCATGTACATTCCTTTATCACATCCTCCGTGATCCATCTTATGCATTCATGGTACTTAATTATGCATATGCATGCAATAGGTGCAACCGAGGGGATCACACTAGTGGAGCTCTACGCCGAGCAGCAGGAGGAGCATCAGGAAGTTCAGCACCTGGAGGTTCCCAGAGAAGGAGAGCCTGAAGTGGATCACCTTCCCGAGTGCCCCGATCACCAGCCTTCGACGTTTGTGAAAGGCAAGCCCCGGAGCATTATAAGCCTCCCTATTTTATTAATGTCACTTAAAGTATTCGTATTGCTGCATTACGTGATAGGAGTTGTTTGGAAACCATTGTTGCATATTACCTTCCTTGACCAGAAATATTTACCTTGAATCCTATTTAAGTCCAGGAACGTTTATCATGCTTAGCTATGCTTAGACCGGTAGAAGTCGGGTGATTTCCTGTCACCTGCGAGCTATAGGTGATAACTTAATCACGGTTGGCTATATTGTGCTATCGTGGAACATAACCTGGTAATGTGGAGTAAAAGGAGACCGGGCGGAGTCTTATATGTGGTATTGTAGTGATTCCGTCTGTGGCGTTTAAGGACCGGACGTTGGAGGTCATCTTGTCATGTTGAACGTAGCCTCTCACATAGTTGGTCAGATAAGTCGTTCCGACCGCGAAGCTGAGTAGTTCAATTCAGGCCGGGACCACGAGCGGTAAAAGTGCGCACTCTGGATGGTAGTAAGGATGTGCGAAGAGCCATTAGCGTAAGCCCAAGGGCAGGTTAGAGTCCCGATCACCCTTGGCAGAGTGGTTCTCTGATTGTGCGGCGCTGGTCGTACCCGTGAATTTGGTTCCTGAGTTGTACCAAAGGTGACCTTAGGCTACCTTCGCGAGGTATGCTTGGGTGTGTGTTAGGAATAATTCCCCAGCTGGGTAGGAATCGATTCGAATCGCCGTCTCTCCCGGATAGTGAGAACTTGACTTGAGTTCCTTTCATCGTAGTAAATTATGGAAATGATGGTTATGAGATTATGCAAGAACTCAACTGGATATGGTTATTATTGTGATGACTTAATGGTACCAACATGTTTGGCATAGGATAGTTGCTAATCTAGTATGAGATAGGATTAATAACTGGTGATACACAATTAAAGAGATGTTGGATAACTTATGCTTTTTCTGCAAATAATGTCTACCAGCTCTACTTATAAAGCCTTGCATACTCCTTGGTGTCTTAGTATATTAGTTGGACGGGTAAGTCTCGCTGAGTACCTTCTCGTACTCAGGGTTTTATTCCCATTGTTGCAGATAATGTTATGTTTCATGGCTACTAGCAAGAACTAGTCTTGCTCCTGCTGTGGATGAGGACTAGGACCATGGGCAATGGTCATTCTGTATTTCATCTCACCTTTGTGCTTTTGGTTGGAGATGACTATGACACTAGGCTTTGTATTAAACTACGTGTGATGTTGATGTTAAACTACTTTGCTTCCGCTACTTTCAAACTTGGTTTGTAATAATTATTCGAACTCTGATGTATGAGACCTATTTGTGAACTATGATGTAACATGTGACTGGTTGTGTTGAATCTCTATGATCTTGGTTTGTATGTTGGTTGTTTGAGATCCTTCGGCAATTTCGTTGGACTACCAGGTTTATATGGGCTCAAGTATGACGGTTTGATCGCTTCGGTGATTGCTATTGTACTTGTGCTCTTATAAATTGGACTGGTTCTGTGACAGGCTTGCTCGTGGCTGCCGCTGACCGTAGGGGTGGTCGGAAGCCCATGGAGGGCACTCCAAACCATTTCAAAAAACTACTCGAGGGGCCATGCCTAAACCATGCCTTCCCGGTTAAGCATCTGTACAAGGACTGCAGCCTAATGAGGCGGTTCTTGTCCGGAGGCTCCAACAAAGGAGAGCATGGGAAAGACCCTAACCCCACCACTTATGACACCGAGGGGAAGGATGGTGGCTTTCCAACACCGGATGGGTGCCTCATGATCTTCAGAGGATCGGCGGGCTACGACTCCAAACACCGTCAGAAGGTCGCACACCGTGAGGTCTATACGACAGAACCGGCCACACATGCCTTTCTTTGGTGGTCAGAGTCCTGCCATAACCTTTGATCAAACCGACCACCTAGAGAGTGTCCTGCATCCGGGGAGATATCCGCTCATAGTCGACCTAATCATCGGCACAAAGTGGCTTTGTATTAAACTACGTGTGATGTTGATGTTAAACTACTTTGCTTCCGCTACTTTCAAACTTGGTTTGTAATAATTATTTGAACTCTGATGTATGAGACCTATTTGTGAACTGTGATATAACATGTGACTGGTTGTGTTGAATCTCTACGATCTTGGTTTGTATGTTGGTTGTTTGAGATCCTTTGCAATTTCAGTTGGACTACCGGGTTTATATGGGCTCAAGTATGACTGGTTTGATCGCTTCAGGTGATTGCTATTGTACTTGTGCTCTTATAAATTGGACGGTTCTGTGACAGCTGGCATCAGAGCAAGGATTCAACATTAAAACTTGTCATATGTGTATTTAAAAACAAAGGTTTTGTGTTATAAAAATCTAAAGTGTGCCAGTGGTCATCTCCTTTATGCCCAGTTAAGGACTTTTAGGTGGCTATTTAAGTACTAACAGTGGGGGGGGGTTTTACTTTCGTCGTCCATACGGTGTGCTATTGTATGGATGCCATTCACTTGAATGGTAATGTATGGATCAAATGCCTCTACGCCAAGGTAAGAAGGTAAGTTGATGAGTGGCATGACCGCAAGACGTGAGCGTGCGGTCGGGGAGAGCTAGTTTTGATACGACTGTATATGCATGCTTGCATGTGTGTATGGTGCGTATTTAATTGTGGGTATAAATTGTCATCGGGTAGCTTTGATACGGAAGTATATGTATGGGTATACATATATGGAAGTATTTAGTTGCAATTTAGATCCTGCATTTACATTTCTGTACTTATATTTGTTGGGTTGGGCTGAAATGCATTTTCTAGCAGGTACACTAACAACGAAACATGTAGCTCGTCTAGTTACGAATGTATTGAGAGAACGTATGTATGCCACCGTGTATGTCGTTAGAGATTATTTTTCTAAGTTTGTGAGGACATACGGAACTGAGCATACATCATGGTGCATTGTTCATTCATGTTCCTGCATGGTTCCCCCTTAAATGATCTTATCGTTAAGTAAACCGTTTCTACTAGCACGTGCCTCACTTAAGTGTAACCTTAGTTACAGATGGCAGCCCCTGGAGCCCCTATTGCTAGTGACACCTTTCTGACACTGTTTGGGACCCCCACCTTATTGTGGCGGGTGCTGAACTCTGTCGGGTACGTGGAACCGCCTCGCTACGTTTGGAGCGAAGTGGACGTCAAGGACATGAGTGGTATGACAGTGCGAGTCACTAGTTGCAGCCCGTGAGGACAATCCTCAGTGGCAGGGGTGGTGTGTTGAGTTCGAGGTGGACAGACCCTGTGGGAAGGTGCCCAAGTGGCAGCATTTGAGGTTCTCAGTGAGATTTGTCAGGAATTTGGGGACTGAGCTAGTGAATGGACCAGTTGGATCTTTTCCCCATGTGGATGTCTCACAGACTACTTGGAACCAGCCAAGTGGTAATGCTTTAGTCAGAGACAGGGATGAAAGAGATAGGAGTAGCTTAGCTGAAGTAGTAATGAATTAGTATGTAGGTCTCATTTTCATGATGTACCCTTGTGATGGTTATTGGAACTATGCATGTACTACTTGTGGCAATTGCACTGTTTAATGGAATTCCAGTTGTGCTTAATAAAAAATTTGGCATGTAGGGAGTGCGTTGCGGGCACGATAAGTGATCATTTGGTGATGTATGTTGTGGAATTGGATTGTTGTGCCTCTGTGTTATTGTATGAATTTATGATTCTCTCCAGTAATTATAGTATGGCATAATTTTTGCAATTCTTCTGCAATCTCTGGGCATCCTCCAATAATCACTTGTTGTTGCAACTTCGCAGATGACGTGCACTCGTAGGGGAATTTTTAGTGATGATGCGGGTGGTAACGATGGCCGTGGCAATGGCCATGAGGATCTTCCCCCACCACCGCATCCTACCCCAGCTGAGATGATGGCTCAGCTAATGGAGACTCAACATGCTATGGGTGAAGTGCTACGCGGTCTCGCGCAGAATGCTGGACAAGGACATGGAAGAGATCAGCATCAAGGACCTAAACCTAACTAGTTCAATACTTTTAAGGACTTCCTCGACACCAAGCCTCTTGTCTTCAAGGAAGCAGAAGAACCATTGTAGTCAGATGAGTGGTTGAATACTATTGAACAGAAGTTCTGTCTTTTGAGGCTCACCGAGCACTTAAAGACTGATTATGCATCGCACCAGTTGCATGGGCTGGCAGGCATATGGTGGAGTCATCATTGATCCACTTTGCCTGGAGATGCTCAAATTACATGGAATCAGTTCAAGGTTGCATTTAGGGGGCATTATATTCCCCTAGGTCTGATGAGCATGAAGCATATGAAATTCATGAGGCTGACACAGGGAACTAAGAGTTTGACAGAGTATCTGCATGCCTTTAACAATTTGTCAAGGTATGCTATAGAGTTTGTGGATACAAATGCAAAGAAAATTGCTAGTTTCAAGCGGGGCCTTAGCCCGAAGCTGATGAAGATGCTTGCTAACAACAAATGTGCTACCTTCAATGAGTTTGTTAGTGATGCACTAACCCAAGAGAACCATAATAACATCTATACAGCATCCAAGAATCGCAAGCGAGCTTTTGAAGCAGGAGTATCTCAGTCCAAAGCTCCTACCAATGTGAGACCCTAGTTCCGCCCTCCCACTCCAAAGTTTAGACCACCCTAGAAGAAGGCACAGCCAAGTCAGAACCAGCAAGTATACCACAAGGCTTATTCTGTTGCTCTACCTAATGGTATGCCATGCTGGAATTGCAACAAGACTAGCCATTAGGCAAGAAATTGTCCATATCCCAGGAAGAACAACAACCAGAAGCAGGGCAATTCTAGTGGACATCAGGGACATGTGCACTATATCACCATGGAAGAGATTCCCTCTGGTGAAGTGGTCACGGCTGGTATGTTTCTTGTGAATCATCATCCTGCCGTTGTTTTATTTGATTCTGGAGCTTTGCATTCTTTCATGAGTCCAATATTTGCATCCAAGTATGATCAGAAAATAGTTGTAGTAGAAAAGGGTGGTTATTGCATAAGTGCTGCTGGGAGCAACATTTCTACCAACCAGATAGTTAGAGATGTACGCATCCAAATTAGTGAAAGGGAGTATACTGCCAACTTAGTGATATTACCGGGATTGGGTATTGATGTGATCTTGGGGATGAATTGGATGAAGAACCATGGTGTTCTTATTGATACCTCGACTAGAACTGTTATGTTGAGGGATCCCAAGAATAATGAGGCTTTTCTTGTACCCCTTCCTAGGGAGTTTGATCTCCATAATGTGGCCAATGCTATCTAGTCTGTGGCCCTTCCTGATATTCCGGTAGTATGTGAATTTCCGAATGTCTTTCCTGAGGAATTGCCAGGGTTACCACCGGACAAAGAAATAGAGTTCAAGATAGAATTGTTGCCTAGTACCACACCTATTTCCCTGAAGACCTTATAGAATGCCTCCCAATGAGTTAGCAGAATTGAAGATTCAATTGCATGAACTTTTAGAGAAGGGTCTCATTCACCCCAGTTCATCACCTTGGGGTTGTCCCGCCATATTCGTGAAAAAGAAGGACAAGTCTTTGTGAATATGTGTGGACTATCGACCACTCAATGCTGTCACTATCAAAAACAAGTATCCTTTGCCTCGCATTGATATCTTGTTTGATCAATTGTCAAAAGCAAAAGTGTTCTCTAAGATTGATTTGAGGTCAGGTTATCACCAAATCAAGATTAGGCCAGAAGACAGTACCTAAGACGGCTTTTTCACTAGGCATGGCCTTTATGAGTATTTAGTCATGTCCTTTGGGTTGACCAATGCTCCTGCCTACTTCATGTATTTGATGAACTTGGTGTTCATGCCTGAACTTGACAAGTTCGTGGTTGTGTTCATCGATGATATCTTGATTTATTCTGAGATGGTAGAAGAACATGTAGAGCACTTGAGAGTGGTATTGTCGAGACTAAGAGAGCATAAGTTGTATGCAAAGTTTAGTAAATGTGAGTTTTGGTTGAAGAAGGTACCTTTCCTAGGTCACGTCTTATCAGAAAATGGAATTTCTGTAGACCCATCCAAAGTGCAAGAAGTGATGGATTGGAAAGCCCCAACCTCAGTTCATGAAGTCTGAAGTTTTCTTGGTCTAGCTAGATATTACCGTCGGTTTATCCTGGATTTCTCTAAGATATCTAAGCCTATGACAAGGTTACTTCAGAAGGAGGAGAAATTTGTATGGACACCAGAGTGTGAAGCAGCTTTTCACACTTTACGGACTTTGTTAACGACTGCTCCTATATTGGCACAACCTGACATTGAGAAACCATTTGATGTATTTTGTGATGCCTCAGGTACTAGTTTAGGATGTGTGTTAATACAGGAAGGCTAAGTCATTGCTTATGCCTCGTGCCAATTGAGAAAGCATGAAGTCAACTATCCAACACATGATTTAGAGCTTGCAGCAGTTGTCCATGCCTTGAAGATTTGGAGACATTACTTGCTTGGTAATGTTTGCCATATCTACACTGATCACAAGAGCCTTAAGTACATCTTCACTCAACCAGAGTTGAACATGCGGCAGCGCAGATGGTTAGAGTTGATCAAAGATTATAATATAGAAGTGCATTATCATCCGGGGAAAGCCAATGTAGTTGCCGATGCCTTAAGTCGGAAGTACCATGGTAATTCTTTGTTGGAAGATGGTTTCAACTTATTGCATCCGGCAGTCCTACATAATATCATAGTTAGTTGTTCTTTAGAGTCAAGGATCATTGAGCTGCAAAAGACTGATGTTGGTATATTACATATCAAGAGAAAGATGAAAGAAGAAGAAAGCAAGCATTTCCGATTGGATGAGAATGGTGTTCTGTGGTTTAAAGATCGGCTTGTAGTGCCGAAAGATAGGGAGTTGAGGAACCAAATCCTTGAGGAGGCTCATTCTTCCAAGCTATCCATTCACCTGGGTAGCAGCAAGATGTACCAAGATTTGAAAACTCGGTTTTGGTGGACTAAAATGAAGAAAGAAATTGCGGCATATGTGGCAAGATGTGATAATTGTTGCCGAGTTAAGGCCATTCATATGAAACCAGCAGGTTTACTTCAGCCACTATCCATTCCAAGTTGGAAATGGGATGACATTAGTATGGATTTCATTGTCGGACTTCCAAATACCCAAAAAGGTCATGATTCTATATGGGTAATTGTTGACCGTCTCACCAAGTCTGCACATTTTATTCCTGTCAATGTCTAGTATCGACCTCATCAATATGCAAAGCTATACATTGAACAAATTGTTAGATTGCATGGTGTACCTAAGAGTATTGTATCAGATCGAGGGCCCCAATTTGTTAATCATTTTTGGGAACATCTGCACAAGTACTTAGGTACCACATTGATTCGTAGCTTTGCTTATCACCCTCAGACCGCAGGTCAAACTAAGCGTGTAAATCAAATCTTGGAAGATATGTTGAGAGCATGTGTGATTTCTTCCAAGGGTTCATGGGAGGATTGGTTACCTTTGGTTGAATTCTCCTACAATTATAGTTATCAAGAGAGTATCAAGATGGCTCCATTTGAAGCTTTATATGGTCGCAAGTGTAGGACCCCTCTAAATTGGATTGAGCCTGGTGAAAGAAGGTATTATGGAATTGACTTTGTCAAAGAAGCTGAAGAACGAGTACAAATCATTCAACAACATATAGAAGCCACTCAATCAAGACAAAAGAGTCATGCAGATAAGAGAAGTCCTATTATATTTCAAGTCGGAGATTATGTATATCTGAAGGTATCCCCAATGAGGAGAGTACAAAGGTTTGGAGTTAAGCGAAAACTTGCTCCTAGGTATATTGGACCATACAAGATCATTGCACAAAAAGGACCAGTAGCCTACCAACTCCAGTTACCTCCGGAAATGAAAGCAATATTCAGTGTTTTTCATGTCTCCCAACTCAAGAAATGTCTTCGTGTGCCCGAAGAAGCTATTGAATCTACTAGTATCAAGATTCAGTCGGATTTGACATATGAAGAGAGACCTATTAAAGTGCTTAAAGAAATGGAAAGAGTGACCCGTAGCAAAGTCACCAAGTTCTACAAGGTGGTTTGGAATAATCATAGTGAGCAAGACGCTACGTGGGAACGTGAGGACTATCTTCATGAGGTTTATCCGAGTTTCTACGTGGAATGGTAGGTCGTGCAATCTCGGGGCGAGATTTCTTTTAGGGGGGGAAGGGCTGTAACACCCTTGGTGTTAAGCATGCACTTAACCTTGACATTGCATGATCACAATCATCATTCAGCATTCATGATCATAAGCATATCATGTATTCCATCTTTGTTGGCTTATATTGCATATGATATTACTTAATTGCCGTACTTAGATTAGTGTTTATAGGCAACCAATGTATGAAATGTGTGTGGAACCTTGTGAGTGCTTTAAACATGTTTAGAATAGCATAATGAACAACTTTGGTATTCATGGCTAAGTCTAGTTTAGTCTCTAAGTCATTGATATGGTGTATGTCATCATTTTAAAGTACTATGTTTGACCTAGTTTGAACTATGTCATAGAGTCTTTGCATGGCAGTGAACCTTTAAACAAAGTTGTAGTTTTTGAGTAGAGCAACAACTTTTATGTTTGGGTCATGAGCTAATTCAGTGCATAGCTTTGTCATTTTGTGCTCACAAGGATCAACAATTCACTAGTTTTGGTACTTAGAAATTCTTCTAAGTCTGAATTGGTTTTTCAGTTTGACGTACCCAACTTGGTGATGATATATCTTCCTAACCTTTGCGAATTAGACCTAGGTCACTTAAGAAAAGTTGGAGATGGTCTGTATATCTACAACTTTTATTAATAGATCTTTTGCTAAGTCGTCGTGGTTTAAGAGTTACGGAGGGACGAAGTTTGGGTTTCAGGCGCATTTTTGAGGTGGTATTTGCAACTCCATTCAGATTTTGAATTAGACTGCGTGGCTGACCGGCTCAGCTTGCGCGTGCTGTGTGGAAGCAATGCACCAGCGCTGCCCCTGCATGCCGTGGCTGGTTGTAGTGATAAACCGATCGTCGCCTGCTGTCTTCCTCTCCATTCACTTGCCTACTCCTCCTTGCCTGTTCTTCTTTCTCCACCAAGAATGGCTCCAAGAGCAGAGAAGCGCCGCCGCCGTGAATCCATCGCCACAGCAGCGCCTCCATCTTTCTCCTCCCACCAACAGCACCACCACGGCCCTTGCTGCATCCCCAACCTTCCTGCACCTTCCCTCGACAGTTGGTAAGCCGTGCGAGTTCGCAGCTCCGCCGTGTCCGCCATTGTTGACGCCTTGTGCGAGCTCGTACGTGGCCATACTTACCTGAGCTCTTACCGCCATTCCTCTCCATCGTTGTGTGTCTACCTCGAGCCGTAGATGCTCCCACGGTGGGCCATTAGGGCTGAGCCTCCGTCGGTTCACTGGAATCGACAAGCTCGCTGCCGCTGACCGTACGGCCACGCCGCCGAGCCATCCTTCTACCGCCGCCGGAAGGAGAGTCGTAAAAATCGATTGCTAACCTATCCCGTTAGATGCGTCTCGGCGAGAGGAGTCCGTTGGTGGTGGTCGTGTCGCCGGAGAAGCCACCGTCGGCGAGCTCCGCCGTTCCCACGTCCAGTTCGTGCCGTTGCTCTGTTTTCCGTCCTCTGTTTTCGGTTTGCTACAGTGATAGTTCATAAAGCTAGCTCATTTGTTTTCTGATTGAAGCAACTTTGAAAAATCATAGGTGGAGTTCTAGGGGTCCAATTTTTGTGAACCAAATTGTGATGTGTTCCTTATGAAGTGTAGTTTTTTATAAAAATATGAAATATACAGTTTATTGTATTTTTCTTGGTGATTAAAATGTATTTAAATAAATGCTTTTTGAATGTTAATAAACTTGTAAATTAGATATCTTGAGCTAGAAAAGTGATAAAATTTCCAAGTTTGTTGGTCTTATGTTGACATGCTCTAGCTAGGAAAAATTTATAATCTATTGTTTGACACTTTTCTATAGGGTTTATTATTTTCACTAAAATCGACCTCACTAGCTTGTCATTTTTGTAAAGAATATTTTACTTGGTAAAATGGCATGAAACTTTTACAGTAGTCTTGTGGTAGCACTTGGAGGTCACTGTAATTTTCTGAGAATTTATTATACACATTTGGTATAGGTTTATTATTTAACCTAATTATCTAAATAAATTAATAAATACAATTAAATAAATAGTTTGGGCTTTGCCATTATATTTTCTTGAGTGTATTTGATGCCCCTGAACTGTTGGTGTACTTGGTGGTGTCCAATTTTGAATGCTTACATGTAGTAGAAATATTGTTGTTTTATAATTCGATTTAACATGTTTTCGGACAGATTCTGTTGCTTGTTATGTTGCATAGTCAAAATGATGTTTTCTGTAGAAATGATTAATAACAAAGTTGTAGGTAACTTCTTCATCTATCTTGTGTTAAAATTTCAGGTCAATAGGCCAAAGGGTTTAGGAGTTCTATCTGTTTAAAGTTAGTTTTCCGAATTGCTTGTTCTCTGGAATTTCTGGACAGCACTTCATAGATTGCCTATTTTGTCTAGGATAGATTGTGATTCAGCTTTTGGTTATTGAATAATAGTTATAGACAATTTTATAAGCTTTCCAGAAAGTCTAAGATCACAGCATTTGGATAAGTATAACTTCAGTTATGATATAAACTTTTAACTGTCATGTGTAACTTAGATATTGCTTTGTGTGAAATTTGTAAATAACTAGAGAAGAGATATGCACCTACTAGGCAAATAAGGAGTTAGCATTGTCATCATTTTGCTACTTAACATCAGTATCATAGCATGTACATTCCTTTATCACATCCTCCGTGATCCATCTTATGCATTCATGGTACTTAATTATGCATATGCATGCAATAGGTGCAACCGAGGGGATCACACTAGTGGAGCTCTACGCCGAGCAGCAGGAGGAGCATCAGGAAGTTCAGCACCTGGAGGTTCCCAGAGAAGGAGAGCCTAAAGTCGATCACCTTCCCGAGTGCCCCGATCACCAGCCTTCGACGTTTGTGAAAGGCAAGCCCCGGAGCATTATAAGCCTCCCTATTTTATTAATGTCACTTAAAGTATTCGTATTGCTGCATTACAGTGACAGGAAGTTGTTTGGAAACCATTGTTGCATATTACCTTCCTTGACCAGAAATATTTACCTTGAATCCTATTTAAGTCCAGGAACGTTTATCATGCTTAGCTATGCTTAGACCAGTAGAAGTCGGGTGATTTCCTGTCACCTGCGAGCTATAGGTGATAACTTAATCACGGTTGGCTATATTGTGCTATCGTGGAACATAACCTGGTAATGTGGAGTAAAAGGAGACCGGGTGGAGTCTTATATGTGGTATTGCATTGATTCCGTCTGTGGCATTTAAGGACTGGATGTTGGAGGTCATCTTGTCATGTTGAACGCAGCCTCTCACATAGTTGGTCGGATAAGTCGTTCCGACCGTGAAGCCGAGTAGTTCAATTCAGGCCGGGACCATGAGCGGTAAAAGTGCACACTCTAGATGGTAGTAAGGATGTGTGGAGAGCCATTGGCGTAAGCCCAAGGGCGGGTTAGAGTCCCGATCACCCTTGGCAGAGTGGTTCTCTGATTGTGCGGCGCTGGTCGTACCCGCGAATTTGGTTCCTGAGTTGTACCAAAGGTGACCTTAGGCTACCTTTGCGAGGTATGCTTGGGTGTGTGTTAGGAATAATTCCCCAGCTGGGTAGGAATTGATTCGAATCACCGTCTCTCCCGGATAGTGAGAACTTGACTTGAGTTCCTTTCATCGTAGTAAATTATGGAAATGATGGTTATGAGATTATGCAAGAACTTCAACTAGATATGGTTATTATTGTGATGACTTAATGGTACCAACATGTTTGGCATAGGATAGTTGCTAATCTAGTATGAGATAGGATTAATAACTGGTGATTCACAATTAAAGAGATGTTGGATAACTTATGATTTTTCTGCAAATAATGTCTACCAGCTCTACTTATAAAGCCTTGCATACTCCTTGGTGTCTTAGTATATTAGTTGGACGGGTAAGTCTCGCTGAGTACCTTCTCAGTACTCAGAGTTTTATTCCCATTGTTGCAGATAATGTTATGTTTCATGGCTACTGCAAGAACTGTCTTGCTCCTGCTGTGGATGAGGACTAGGACCATGGGCAATGGTCATTCTGTATTTCATCTCACCTTTGTGCTTTTGGTTGGAGATGACTATGACACTAGGCTTTGTATTAAACTATGTGTGATGTTGATGTTAAACTACTTTGCTTCCGCTACTTTCAAACTTGGTTTGTAATAATTATTCGAACTCTGATGTATGAGACCTATTTGTGAACTGTGATGTAACATGTGACTGGTTGTGTTGAATCTCTACGATCTTGGTTTGTATGTTGGTTGTTTGAGATCCTTCATGCATTTCGTTGGACTACCAGGGTTTATATGGGCTCAAGTATGACGGTTTGATCGCTTCGGTGATTGCTATTGTACTTGTGCTCTTATAAATTGGACGGTTCTGTGATAGGCTTGCTCATGGCCGCCGTTGACCGTAGGGGTGGTCGGAAGCCCATAGAGGGCACTCCAAACCATTTCAAAAAACTACTCGAGGGGCCATGCCTAAACCATGCCTTCCCGGTTAAGCATCTGTACAAGGACTATAGCCTAATGAGGCGGTTCTTGTCCGAAGGCTCCAACAAAGGAGAGCATGGGAAAGACCCTAACCCCACCACTTACTGACACCTGAGGGGAAGGATGGAGGCTTTCCAACACCTGGATGGGTGCCTCATGATCTTCAGAGGATCGGCGGGCTATGACTCCAAACGTCATCAGAAGGTCGCACACCGTGAGGTCTATACGATAGAACTGGCCACACCTGCCTTTCTCTGGTGGTCAGAAGTCTACCATAACCTTTGATCAAACCGACCACCTAGGAGAGTGTCCTGCATCTGGGGAGATATCCGCTCATAGTCGACCTAATCGTCGGCACAAAGCGGCTCACCAAAATACTGATGGATGGAGGCAGCGGCCTCAACATCATGTATGACAAGACGCTCGATGAAATGGGCATCGACCGGACAGACATCCACCCAACTGGAGCACCTTTCCACGACATCGTGCCCAGGAAAGTAGGCCATGCCACTTGGGTAGATTGATCTGCCCATTACCTTCAGGGATCCATCCAATTATAGGACAGAAACCCTCACCTTCGAGGTGGTCGGGTTCCCCAGAACCTACCACACCATTCTAGGACGTCCATGCTACGCGAAAGTTCATGGTTGTCCCCAACTATACCTACCTTAAGCTAAAGATACCGAGCCCTGATGGGATCATCACCATCGGCACCTCCTTCTAGTGCACCTATGAGTGTGAGGTCGAGTGCTGCGATCACACCGCAGCAATCGTTGCCTCCGGAGAGTTCACCGCCATCAAGGAGGTCATCGAAGAAGTGCTCGACCCCAAGAAGTTGACCGAGTCTTTTGAGCCTGCGAAGGGCTCCAAAGAGGTCCTCATAGATCCCGGTAGCCCCGACGGTAATGTGGTGCGCATTGGCACCACGCTTTCCTCTAAATAGGAAAACGTGCTCGTTGACTTTCTCTGCGCCAACAAAGACATCTTTGCGTGGAAACCCTCGGACATGCCAAGCATCCTGAGGGAAGTCGACTAGCGCACCTTGAATATCTGTTTAGGCTCCAAGCTAGTGAAATAGTGCCTGTGTCGCTTCGATGAGGGGAAATGCAGGACCATCGATGAAGAGATCACAAAGCTTTTGGCGACCGGATTCATCAAGGAAGTGCACCACCTAGAGTGGTTAGCCAATCCCGTCCTTGTACGAAAGAAGAATGGGAAATGGAGGATGTGTGTTGACTACATGGGTCTCAACAAGGCATGCCCAAAGGATCCGTTTCCTTTGCCACGTATTGACCAAATAGTCAACTCTACCTCAGGGTGTGAAACCCTCTGCTTACTTAATGCGTACTCTGGGAACCATCAAATTGCAATGAAAGAGTTCGACCAGCTCACCACATCGTTCATCACCAACTTCGGATCGTTCTGCTATGTCACAATGTTGTTCGGTCTAAAGAACATTAGGGCCACGTACCAGCGTTGTATGCTCAAGTGTTTCAGGGACCTCATTGGGTAGACCATTGAGGCCTATGTTGACGACATTATGGTCAAATCCAAATGAGCTGACCACCTCATAGCCAATCTTGAGTAGGCCTTTGTAAAACTTATCATAGAACCGACTAATTTATAAGAGCACAAGTACAAAAACAATCACCGAAACGATCAAATTCTCGAACTTGAGCCCATATAAACCCGGTAGTCAACTGAAATCTCGAAGGATTTCAAACCAACTTGCATACAACCAAGATCATAGTAATTCAACATAACATATCGTACGTTACAACATTTCACAAACGTTCACAAATAGATTACATCATCACAGAGTCATCATTATTACAAAACAAGTCTTGTAAAACATGCGGAAGCAAATAGTTTAACTTACACACCCGAGTTCAAATACAAATACTGGTTCGCTGATCACAACCTGCATAAGCATTCAGATAAGAGAACAGAGATCATGCCCATGATCTAGTCTTCGTCACCCGCCGGGTGGAGACAATACTTACAGAATCCCTGATATAGGAGGTCATCTGCAACAAGAGGGAATAAACACTGAGTACGGGAATATACTCAGCTAGACTTATCCATCAAAAACCAAACAAATGACACCAAGGATTATGCATAGCTTAATGTAGTGGATCTGGCTGACACTTTCTTTTTGCAGAAAAGCATAAGTAATAATGATCAACTCTTAACCTGAACTAATAAGTGACTTTTAGCCATTAATCCTATCAACTATATTAGCACCTGTACTAAGCAATCATTTTATTAGGGTGCAAACATTAATAACGATATCAGGTATTCATTGTGGCAACCTTATCATCATCTTCCAGTTTAACCATATCGTTAAATTAATTGAATCTACGTTGCCGCTGCTCAGTCAAGTTCTCACTATCCGGGAGAGACGGCGATTCGAATCGATTCCTATCCAGCTGGAGGGTTATTCCTAACACAAACCCTGCTTCCCCCGTCAGGGTCGCAAACAAGTCACCTTTAGTACAACTCAGGAGAAAAATAAAAGAAAAGATGTGGGTCCTGGGCCGCCCTGCATTTTCAGAGAACCACTCTGCTAGGAAGTGCAGGATTTTAAGCACCTGACTCCCCTTGGACTTATGTCAATGGTTCTCCACACATCCTTACTACCTCCAAAATGCATCCAACCCCCATGGATCCTAGCCTAAGTTGAGCTACTCGGCTTTGCAGTCAGAATGACTTATCTGGCCAGCTAAGTGTTAGGCCGCGTTCAACATGAGATGAGGGCGTACAGCGTATCAGTCTTTAAACGACTCAGATGGAGTCATTATGTTCCAACCTACACAAGACCCCACCCGGTCTTAATTCATTATTCACATGGTTCTTTTCCACATAGCAAATATAGCCAACCATGATCCACCTCATCCTAAAGCTCGCAGGTGACCGGAAATCACCTGACTTCTACCGCACTAAGCATGGCTAAGCATTTAACCCATTCCTAAACTTAAATAGGATTCCAGTGCTGATATCTGGACAAGGAGGGATATATAATGCAGCAATTGGTTCCAACCAATTCCTATACTTAATGCATCATCAACGCATAAAAGATACTCAATGTATTTATGAAAACATAGGAGGCTTAATATGCTCCGGGGCTTGCCTTTCAGGAATGAGGAAGGCTAGTGGTTAGGGCACTCGGGCAACTCCTCCGCGGTGGCTGCTTCAGTCGGCTTCCTGCACCTCGGGCTCCTCCTCCTGGTTGGCTCCCTCGAACTCCAGCAACGTCACTCTCTCCGGCACACCTATTGCATGAATGCGTAAGATAAATATCATGGATGCACATAAACGAATGTCAGGGAGGCTCGGGGAATGCACATGTTCACTGTAGTTTGTATATTCCAACTTAAGCCCTATTCAAATCACTTTTACTTACCAAGTTTATACAACCTAATGTATAATTGCTCATCTTCAGTTAATGACCTAGCACCGCACCTAAGCATATTCTCAAGTTAGGCTAACCCCTAAACAATCAACAGGAACATTGCATCAAGCATACACTCAAGCATTTATATTTCAGCAAAATGAAGACTATATAGTGGTACAGTAAACTAGCCATAACTGGAGATTTATAAATCCAAATGACATGCAACAAGACAATCTGGAAAGCTTATGAAATTGTCTACAATTCATTTTCAGACCTCAAAGCATGATTCAACACTTTACCAAGTCGAATTCTTTGATCAACATAACTCTGTCCTCACAAGACAGAGAGTAAGCAAAACTGGAACCTAACTTTAAACAGCTGTAGTTTCTAAACTACTGAGCCAAATGCCCTCAAATTTTGACAGGAGCTAGATACATAAATTATCTATACAACTCTTGTATTCATCACATTCACATCAAATCAAAATATCATGGGGAACTTTCTAAAGTTCCCAGATCTGTCTAGAGGGACATAATGCAAACGAAATAATTATTAACTTATGATGGAAACAAATAATTGGACAAAACTAACTCTACTCACTTATTACACATATCACAAGAATACCAGAATGTAGGGTGTTCATCACCAAAACATTTCTTTTAATACCTTCCTTAATTTATTTAATTAATTAGAGGAAATGGTAAATATATATGAAAACTACACTATTAAATCTATAAAAATTACAGTAGATACTACATGCTCTAAGTAGACTACCATAAAAAATTCACACCATTTGAGTAAGTATAACAGCCTACACAAAAATGGTAAGGCATAATGGCTTAAAATGGCATAATTAGGAAACCTTAGTGAAAAGTGTTAAGCAATAGATTTCATATTTTTCCTTGCATCTTTAAGGTACTAAGATACTACCCACCAAGTTTCATGATCATAGGATTCCTAGATAATTTACAAAAATTCATACAAGTATCCATCAATGATAAAAGGAAAATCTATAACTCAAAAACTATACATTCAATGACTCTCACATTTTAACCAGAGCTTCTACTAAGCAAGACTAGCTTACCCATAAAATTTCATAATTTTTGGATCACAGAAACTCAAGTTATGATTTAAACAAGTCTGCATGCATTCAAAAACACCTTTCAAGTTCCTATTTAATTCATCCAAAATTTCTACATCATGTGCTCAAGACATATTTTTATTAAATACTAGACCTCACTGTGAGTCTAACAAAATTTGAATCACACCATTTAGGATCTACACATTTGGAGTTACAAAATTTACAAAACAACATTCAAAACTAGAAATTTGAACTATCCTATGGAACAAGCAGTCACTGACATGTGGGACCCGGTTGTCAGCCGGACCCGTATGTCAGTGAGACAGAATAGGGGAGGCGGATTCAATGGCACCTGAACACTGGCGAAGCTCGCCGACGGTGGACTCCTCCGACGAAACTGACGGCATCGGCGTGCTCCCCACAACGATGCGCACCCATCCATGCCCTCACTTCAACCTCTACCGAACCCTAGCAAGGACGATGGCGTGCATGGCGGATGACGGCGTGGTCCAACGGTGCTCCAGCGAGGTCCGGCCCCGTAGGGCACGGCTAAGCTCGGTACGAGCTTCAGGAGATCACTACCATGCTACCCAAGCAAAGAAAAGGGGATGGGAAAGCCTCAGGTGGTAGTTGGCCGCGTGGAGCTCCAACTCCAGGCGAGACCCCGTCATGGTGGCGGTGGTGGAAATGGCAAATGCGCCCTTACCAAGACCCAATTGGCATGGCTGAGAGGTGGAGGAGGTAGAGGAGAACATGACGGAGCTATGGTGAAGACGTAGTTTGCAGTTTTTGTGGCGGCGAGCAAGCACGAGCTCAGTCAGAGTTGCTGTGGCTGTTGCTACGGAGCTACGGGCGAGCGGAGGAAGCAGAGGAAATGGAAATTGGACTGGCGAGCTAGTTGACAGGCACATGGGGGGGGTTCACGTCATGGTTGGCCATGACTAGGACACCCGCGGTGCATGGCTGCGTGTTCAGGCGATCGGCGACGGGTGGCGCCACGTGGCGGTGATCTTCTGAATGGTCGGGTCACTATAGCGATCTGAAATTTTGATTCAGTGCTCCATGGTGACGACTGACAGTGAGACTTGACGACATTTGATCTCTTAAACCGTGACAAGTTAGTGGAAGAAATGTACATGAAAGTTGTAGCCCTACCTTCCATCTTCAACTTCTATTCAAGGATCGTAGTCTAATTCACCACGAATCAGGAGTTACATCAAGCCAAAGTTAGCTCGATCAAACTGGAATTGTATTTATGACTTAGAAAATTTTCTAAGTATTGATTCAACCCTCAATACTGACTTGTGGGACCTTTTTGAACATGTTGTGCCCATTTTCATGACTTGGCTTATAAACAAAGTTTGTTCCTTATTAAATTTGCTACAACTTTGTTTTAGGTTGCTTAGACATGCAAACATCCTAAGCTACACTTTTTAAACAGTCAAACAAAAGGGTTTAGGGGTTGAAATAAGTCAAACCACTTTTTGAAATCCTATTTAGGCAACATGATCAATATGAACAATGTTCTAAATGGCATTCTAGGTGTCACTAAGTTGTTTAAGAGAATTATTAGCCACACCACACCTTGGTCACACAAGAATCAAGCATCGTATGTACTGAAACAATGAAAAACACATGAAATGTTACAAATGTTTCATAGTCATGTTTCACATGTTTCATGATCTTGTTGCATAGTATTAACTAACTTTGTTTCACTAAAGTGAGTTGCACATGTTGCACTTAAGTGTTGCACACTTTTCATTTCATAATAGAAACAACACACATGAAATATAACGATACGTTGCAATGTTTCAAAAACATGTTTCAGGCAACACAAGCTCATGAATGGATGAATGATGCTCATGTTCATGAAATGCAAGTGCAAATGTGGAAGGCAAACACCTGGGGTGTTACAAAACTCTAAGCAAATGACATCAAACTCAATCCTGAGAAGTGCGTTTTCGAGGGTCCCGAGGGGCATGCTGCTTGGTTTCATGACTCTAAGCGTGGCATCAAAGCTAACCCAGGAGAAGATCTCAACTATCACAAGGATAGGCCCAATTTAGAATATAAAGGGGGTGCAACGAGTTATAGGGTGCCTCGCCGCGCTCAACCATTTCATCTCATGCCTCGGCAAACTGAGGTCTCCCCCTTTATCGACTTATGAAGATGGCCAATCACTTTGAATGGACATCTGAGGCCTAGGAAGCACTTGACATGGTTAAACAACTCTTGGCAAAGGCCCCAATCTTGGTTCCTCCCACCGAGGGAGAACCCCTTCTGCTCTACATCGTGGCCACCACACAAGTAGTCAGCATCGCCCTGGTAGTGGAGCGGGAATAAGAGGGGCACACCCTCCAAGTACAGCGCCCTAGTGTACTTCATCGGCGAGGTCTTATCTGACTCGAAGACCCATTATCCCCAAATCTAGAAGCTTTTGTATGTTGTCCTCATCACTAGGAGGAAGCTATGCCACTACTTTGAGTCACATCCAGTGATGGTTGTGAACGTCCTTCCCCCTCGGTGAGGTCATCCAAAACTAGGACGCCACGAAAAGAACCGTGAAATGGGCTCTAGAGTTCATGGGGTAGGGCATTACGTATGCCTCCCGGATAGCCATCAAGTCCTAGGTGTTGGCTGATTTTATCATGGAATGGACCGAGGTCCAAATGCCACCAGCAGTCATCGATCAAGAGTACTGGATGATGTACTTCGATGGATCACTGATGAAGATGGGCGTCGGCGTAGGTCTAGGTCTTCATGTCGCCCCTCAGGGTACGCATAAGGTACATGGTCTATCTCCATTTTCCCCTCCTCCAACAATGTGGCCAAATATGAGGCACTCATCAACTGGCCTATGCATTACCATCGAGCTAGGCATCTGATGCCTCAACGTTCAAGGAGATTCCTAGCTGGTCGTCGACCCAGTCATGAAGGAGTCAAACTACCACAACGTCAATATGGCCGCATACTGCCAAGAAGTCCATTGGTTGGAGGACAAATATGATGGCCTCAAGCTCAATCACATCCTGAGGTGTCTCAATGAGGCGGCTGACGCGTTGTAACACCCCTAGTGTTTGGCTTCCACATTTGCACTTGCATTTCATGAACATGAGCATCATGCATCCATTTATGAGCTTATATTGCATGAAACATGTTTTAGAAACATTGCAACATTTTGTTATATTTCATGTGTGTTTGTTTTATGAAATGAATAGTGTGCAACACTCAAGTGCAACATGTACAATTCACTTTAGTCAAACATGGTTAGTTAGTACTATGCAACAAAATCAGGAAACATGTGAAACATGACTTTGAAACAAAGGTAACATCTCATTGGTTTTTCCTTGTTTCAGTACATGTAATGCTTGATTTTAGTGTGACCAATGTGGGGTGTGGCTAATTATTCTCCTAAGAACCTTGGTTATACTTATAATGTCATTAGGAACAATGTTCATGTTGATCATTTTGCCTAATTAGGTTCCCAAGTCATGGTTTGACCATTATGGACCCCTAGAGCTCCTGAAGTTTGACTACTTAAAAAGTGTAGCTTAGAGTGTTTGCATGTCTGAGCAACCTAAAGTAAAGTTGTAGCAAATTTTATAAGGAACAAACTTTGTTTAGAAGCCAAGTCATGAAAATGTGCACAACATGCTCAAAGAGGTCCCACAAGTCAGTTTTGGGGTTGTATTCAACACTTAGAAATTTTCTAAGTGTGAAGGCTGGATTTTAGTTTCATATACCCGACTTGTTCACATTGTAGCCTCCCAAACCAAGCCGAACCAGCTCAAGCTCCAATTGGCAAAGTTGAAGATCTCACTTAGTACTCCAACTTTGTCAACTAAGCCATGAGTTGAATCATCACGGTTTAGGAGTTATGTAGTGTTGAAAATCGCCTATGAGTCAGTTCACTTGTAACTGAATCGGATTTTTAGATTCGCTACAGTCATGACTGGTAGCAGAGCCTTGCCACTGCATGGACGCCACGTGCCCGGCTGGTCCTGACCACGCTGCGCGCTGGCCAGTGTGAAGAGGAGGACGCCTACTGCCTCTCTGCTCGCCCACACGCGCTCTGCCTCCCACTCGCTCTCTCGCGACGCCACTGCTCGCCATTGCCGACGCCACTCGTGTTGCCACCGTAGCTCACCATAGACACCATGCTGTTGGCCAATCCATCTTGGCCATCACCACATCTTCTTCCACTCCACCTCCTGGACCTCTCGCTCTACTCCCTTGAACCGTTGGTAAGGCACATTTCAATTTCCGCCTGTTGAAAACTTCACCAGAGCACGTCGTGCTTGCGGTTCACGTGGCTGTGGCACTCCATCGCACCACGAGCTGCCTCTTCCTCTAGTTCGGCACCATGCTAGCTTGCTGATGCTCTGGTAGGAATAGCTCTAGATACTACCGAGTGTGTGCCTGGGGATGCCCCGGTGCACCTCACCGTGTCCGCCATGGCCACGAGCACGAGCTCATCGTGGCCGGCCACCTTGAACCTTTCCTGCCTCTTCTAGCATGCGCATGAGGACCCATATGAGCCATAGTATCTACCTCGAAGACGTAGTCCTCGGATTCACCACCGTTGAGCCGGAACAGCCATGCCGCCATGATGCTCGGGGCGCCGCTGTGTGATCGTGCGTGCGGCCAAGCTCACCGGCGCTACCCTAGCCACCCTTACCTTAGGTTATCTCTGAGTTAGGTCTCTAGGTAACTCTAGCACCTTTCACTGGGTGATACCATGGCCAGAGTTGGCCGGCGTGCCATTGGGCATCCTAGCTGTCCGCCACGGCCGCCGCCGTCCATGCTCCGAGGGGCCATTCGCTATGCTCCGTACATCCCTCAACGCGGTTGGGCTCGGGGATGGCGACAGTGGTGACGCAACCGACTGAGCCCTCTACACCAGCGAAGGAGCTCGCTGGAGCACCGCGGCAGTCCCTCCCCTGTTTTCCGTCTCACTGACATGCGGGCCCTGCTGACGTGTGGACCCCGTGTGACAGTGACTGCGTATTCAAAAGCTAGTTCAAATTTTCAGATTTGGATGCTGTTTTGTAAAATTTGTATCTCTAGTTTTGTAGATCCAAATTGGGTGGTTCCAATTTTGTTAGGATAATAGTGAAGTCTAGTAGTTAGGAAAAATATGACATGAACACTTGTATTGGAAATTTTGGATGAATTAAATAGGAACTTGAAATGTGTTTTTAAATGCATGCAAACGTGTTTAAATTATATCTTGAGTTTATGTGCTCCAAAAATTATGAAATTTTGTTGGTAAGCTATTCTTGCTTAGTAGAAGCTCTGGTAAAAATTTTAGAGTCATTGAATGTATGGCTTTTGAGTTATAGATTTTCCTTATATCACTGAGTGATCCTTGTGTAAATTTTGTAAATTAGTCTAGGAATCCAATGACCATGAAATTTTGTGGGGAGTATCCTAGTACCTTAAGGATGCTAGAAAAAATATAAAATCTGTTGCTTGATACTTTTCACCAAGGTTTCCTAATTATGCCATTATAAGCCATTATGTCTTATCATTTTTGTGTAGGCTGTTATACTTGCTCAAATGATGTGAAATTTTTATAGTTGTCTACTTGGAGCATGTAGTACCTACTATAATGTTTGTAGATTAAATGGTGTAGTTCTCATATATGTTTGTTATTTCTCTTAATTAAATAAATAAATTAAGAAAGGCATTAAAAGAAATAGAATGATGGTGAACACCTTACTTTCTGGTGTTCTTGTGACATGTGTGATGAGTGAGTAAAGTTAGTTTTATCCAATTATATGTTTGCAACATAAGTTAATAATTATTTTTCTGCATTATGTCTTTCGGGACAGTTCTGGGGACTTTACAAAGTTTCCCATGATAATTTGGTTTTCTGATAATGTGGTGAATACAAAAGTTGTAGATAACTTATGTATCTAGCTCCTGTCAAAATTTGGTGACATTTGGCCTAGTAGTTTAGGAACTACAGCTGTTCAAAGTTAGATTCCAGAGTTGCTTGTTCTCTGTCTTGTGTAATTCTATAAATTCGACCTGGTAAAGGTTGGAATTATGCCTTGACATCTAAAAATGAATTGTAGGTAATTTCATAAGCTTTCCAAATTGTCTTATTGTATGTCATTTGGAATTGTAGATCTTCAGTTATGGTCAGTTTACCATACCGCTGTATAGTCTCTATTTTGCTGAAATATGAATGTTTGTGTGCATGCCTTGTTGCAATGTTCTTGTTGATTGTTTAGGTGCTAGCCTAACTTGAGAACATGCTTAGGTGCAGGTGCTAGGTCCTTAACTAAAGATGAGCAATTGTACATTAGATTGTATAAACTTGGTAAGCAAAGTGATTTGAATAGAGCCTAAGTCTGAAAATATGGACTGCAGCAAGCATGTGCATTTCCCGAGCATCCCTAACTTCGTTCATGTGCATCCACGATATTTATCTTGCGCATTCATGCAATAGGTGTGCCGGAGGGAGTGACGCTGCTGGAGTTCGAGGGAGCCAACCAGGAGGAGGAGCCCGAGGTGCAGGAAATCGACTGAAGCAGCCACCGAGGAGGAGTTGCTCGAGTGCCCGGACCACCAACCGTCCTCTTTCCAGAAAGGCAAGCCCTGGAGCATATTAAGTCTCCCATATTTTTTTACAAATACCTTGAGTACCTTTTATTCGTTGATTATGCATTAAGTATAGGAATTGGTTGGAACCAATTATTGCATTATGTATCCATCCTTGTCTAGATATCGCACTGGAATCCTATTTAAGTTCAGGAACGGGTTAAATGCTTAGCCATGCTTAGTGCGGTAGAAGTCAGGTGATTTCCTGTCACCTACAAGCCTTAGGATGAGGTGGATCATGGTTGGCTATATTTGCTATCATGGAAAAGAACCATGTTAATAATGAATTAAGACCGGGCGGAGTCTTGTGTAGGTTTGGACATAGTGACTCTGTCTGTGTCGTTTAAGGACCGATACACTGTACGTCCTTATGTCATGTTGAACGTAGCCTAACACTTAGCTGGCCAGATAAGTCATTCCGACCACAAAGCCTAGTAGCTCGATTCAGGCCAGGGACGTGAGCAGGGGTCCGCAATCTGGATGGAAGTAAGGATGTGAAGGGAGCCATTGGCGTAAGCCCAAGGGCGGGTTAAGTCACCGAGCACTTATGGCAGAGTGGTTCTCTGATTTTGCGGCACTATTCAGACTCGCGACTCCTGAATTGTACCAACGGTGACTTGTTTATGACCCTAACGGGGGAAGCAAGGTTTGTGTTAGGAATACCCCTCCAGTTGGATAGGAATTGATTCGAATCACCGTCTCTCTCGGATAGTGAGAACTTGACTGAGCAGCGGCAACGTAGATTCAATTAATTTAACGATATGGTTAAATGGATGATGATGATAATGTTGCCATGAATTATACCTGCTATGGTTATTATTGTTTGCACCTTAATCAAATGATTGCTTAGTACAGGTGATAATATAGATGACAGGTTAATGGCTAAAAGTCACTGCTAGTTCAGGTTAAGAGTTGATCATTATTACTTATGCTTTTCCACAAAAAGAAAGTGTTAGCCAGATCCACTAAATTAAGCTATGCATGATCCTTGGTGTCATTTGTTTTGGTTTTCGATGGGTAAGTCTAGCTAAGTACATTCTCGTACTCAGGGTTTATTCCCTCTTGTTGCAGATGACCTTCTATATCAAGGATTCTGTAAGTATTGTCTCAACCCGGTGGGTGACGAAGACTAGATCATGGGCATGATCTCTGTTTCTCTTATCTGAATGCTTTTGCGGGTTGTGATCAGCAAACCAGTGTTTGTATTTGAACTCGGGTGTGTAAGTCAAACTATTTACTTCCATGTACTTTACAACACTTGTTTTGTAATAATGATGACTCTGAGGTTATGTAATCTATTTGCAAACCGTCTGTGAAATGTTGTAATGTATGATATGTTATGTTGAATTACTGTGATCTTGGTTGTATGCAAGTTGGTTTGAAATCCTTCGAGATTTCAGTTGACTACCAGGTTTATATGGGCTCAAGTGCGAGAATTTGATCGTTTCGGTGATTGTTTTTGTACTTGTTCTCTTATAAATTGGTCGGTTCGGTGACAGCTAGCATCAGAGCTAGATTCAACACTAAACATGTCATACGGGTATTTAAAAAAAGGCTTTTGTTGTGAAAACGGTTTTTCAACTTATAGTTATATATAAGTGTTCAAAAATCAAAAAAATTATAGTGTACTGGTGATCACATCCTTTGTAGCCCAATTCAAGACTTCTAGGTGGCTTATATATAATTACTAACTTGGGGGGGAAATTGATTGTTTCTATTTCGTCGTCCATGTGGCGTGATATTGCATGGGTGCCATTCGTTTGAATGGTAATGTATGGATCAATTGCCTCTACGCTAAGGTAAGTGTGAGTTGTGAGAGCATGACCGTCCAACCGTCGGTCTAGGGGAGAGTTAGTTGTGGATACTGGAGTATTTACATGTTGCATACATGTATATATGAAGGTACTTAATTGTGGGTACATCTGTCGGGTAGTTTGGATACCAAAGTATATATGTCTGGGGATGTATATATGGAGAGTATCTTAGTTACTACTATTGTTATTAGCATTATATCTTGTTGGGTTGGGGCTGCAATGAAGTTTTCTGCAGGCACGCTAACAATGCACCTTGTAGATCGACTAGTTACCGCTAATTGAGAGACATATGTATGCCACCGTATATTCTGCTAAAGTTTAAATTTTCTTAGGTTTGTGAGGACGTACGGAACGAGCATGCATCATATTCACTCATGTCATTCATATTGCATTACTCCCTCCCTTATAATTGCTTATCCCAAGTATTAAGTTCAATCTCTCATGCAGAATAATCCTCTCACGTGAGTTGAATCCCTTTTTGATATAGATGGCCGCGCCTGTGTTTCCTACTGGTAGCAGCACCTTTTTGGACCAGTTTGGTATGCCCACCTTGCTATGGAGGGTGCTCAGTTTAGTTGGGTACCCGGAGGCACCCCGCTACATGTGGAGGTAGGCGGTACCATTGGGAGATGTACCTTGGTACATTGTGACCTTTATAGTGCCGCAGAACCCCACGAGGCCGTTGTGGCATGGGTGGAGCATTGAAACTGATGGGCAAAGCCCATGGGAAGCCACTCAAGTTGTTGCCCTTGATGTGCTAATGGATATAGCACAGAGCTTCAGGGATGAGTTAGTGGGTGGACCAGCTTCATCCATTGCCCGAGTGGCTCCTACTGAGGCTAAGTGGACTCAAGAAGTTGGCTAGGCCTTGGTTTGAGGCCATGGTGAATGTGTTCAGAGCGACAATGCTGGAATGAGTGCTATGATTGCTATCTTGAAGCTTTGTCGAGTTAGGCAGGACACCCTTTCCAGTGTGTTAGAAGAAGCTGGAAAGGCAATGGTAGCCTAGCACAAGTTCAGGTTGTGTGCCCTGCAAGTATCGCCGTAGGGCGGATGCATGTGGGCGAGCTCAGCAAGAAGTAGATGAGATTCAAGGTATTGCAAATTATCGCCTACAGCAGTGGGGTCAAACAGCGCATGAGAGAGACGAGCTTCATAACCAGCTTATGAACCTTACCATAGAGAGAGATGAGGTAGCACAAGAGTTAGATCATGTGACCTGTCATAGAGATGCAGCTTTAGAGTTAGCAGAAGAAAGATGTTAGGGCTAGATCATGGCTAACCACAATGCTTTCCAAAGGGAGCATGAGCTCCAAGAGTAGCTTGAAGAGCTTCAGGTTGAGCACCATCAACTGAACAACCGTCTATTTCCTATTCCTCACCCCACACCAAGGTATCCTAATGTGGGTGGACCTCAAGTGATTGAGGCCGATGACAAAGAAGAGGACATGCAGATGGATGTCAATGCAGTTGAACCTGCAAATGAAGAAGAGGAGGAAGATCTAGAAGAAGTCCAAGGCATCTCTAATGTGGACAGTGACCACTTCGATGAGTAGTTAGTTAGCAAGTCTCACTAGTTAAGCTTTTGTAGTCATTGATGTAATGGACTTAAGTATGATGACTGATGTTGGGATGTTGGATGTACCTTTTTAATTCGAACCTGGCATTTAATGTACTTTAATCCGCTCATGTCAGGATGCGTATCTTGTTGGTTAAGTTTAAAACTTGTCATGTTGGAATGCACTATGTGTGACGCTAGTAATTTAATTGATGATGTGGCAATTGGAGAATGAATTATTGCCTCTGTTTATTGTATAAAGTTTTCATTCTCTCCAGTAAATTCAGTTTGGCATAATTATATTGTTCCTCTCCAATGTGCTATCATCACCAATAATTGCTGGTTGCGCATGGTTGTAGATGCCTCGCACTCGTTCCACTGGTGTGGCTGGTGATGATGACGATCTTCCACTGCCACCACCACCCACACCAACAGAATTGATGGCAATTCTTATGAAAGGACAGCGCACTATGGCCGAGGCTCTCTACACGATTGCAAATCATGATGGTCGTGGTGCACGTCAAGGACCAGAACCAAATCAGTATAGCGACTTCAAAGATTTCCTTGACACGAAACCCTTGATCTTCAAGGAGGCTGAGGAGCCCCTACAAGCTGATGTGTGGTTGAACACTCTTGAGCAGAAGTTCTATCTGCTTCGCTTGACTAAGGTGCTAAAGACTGAGTATGCATCTCACCAACTGCATGGGCCAGTTGGTATTTGGTGGAGTCATCATTGGTCCACTATGCCCGCTAATGCCCAAATCACTTGGGATCAGTTCAAGTCTGCTTTCAGGGGAAATTATATTCCTCCTGGTCTCATGGCAATCAAGCATACGGAGTTCATGAAGCTGACCTAGGGGAACAAGAGCTTGAACGGATATCTGTAGGCTTTCAATCACCTTGCAAGGTATGCTACTGAGTTTGTTGACACTGATGCCAAAAAGATCGCTAGTTTCAAGCGGGGACTTAGCCCCAAATTGATGAAGACCATGGAAAATTATAAGTGTGCTCATTTTAATGAGTTTGTGAGTGATACTTTATTACAAGAGAATAACAATGTTGTATATGCTGCTTCTAAACATCGTAAGAGGGCCTATGAGGCGGGTGCCTCACAATCCAAGGCTCCAGTCACCCAAAGGGCTCCATTCCGCCCTCCAGCATCAGCTGCTAAATTCCACCCACCGCAGAAGAAGAATCTAGGCAGGACTGGATTTTACAAGGCCTTTACAGTTGCTCTTCCCAAGGGCACTACCAGTCAAGGCAGTTCCAATGTTCCACCAAGCAACATGCCATGCTAGAACTGCAACAAGCTAGGCCACTAGTGGAGGAAGTGTCCTTACCCCAAGAAGAATAACTACCAAGGTGGCCGGTAGGGATAGGTGAACCACACTAATATTGCTGATATTCCATCAGGAGAGGTGGTAACGGCTGGTAAGTTTCTGGTGGATCAACACCCCACAGTTGTACTATTTGATTCAGGTACTTCGCATTCTTTCATTAGTCCCGCATTTGCATCCAAGTTTATGCAGAAAACATATACTATTGAGGGTGAGGGTTATTGTATTAGGGCTGCTAGTGGTACTATCCCAACCAAGCTTGTAGTTGGGGACATACAATTTGAGATAGAGGGGCAAAGTTATCAGGTTGATCTGGTAGTTTTATCGGGGCTGGGTATCGGCATGATATTGAGAATGAACTGGATGAGCAGTCATAGAGTCCTTATTGATACATCAACTAGAGTAGTCATGCTCAGAGATCCTGGTAATCAGGAGGGTTTTCTAGTACAGTTACCTAGGGACATCAATCTTTCCTATATGGCTAATGCGGTGCAAGTAAAGTCTATGGCAGATATCCCTATCGTGTGTGATTTTCCAGATGTTTTTCTTGATGATTTGCCTAGATTGCCCCCAGATCGAGACGTGGAGTTCAAGATAGAGTTGCTACCCGGTACAGCGCCCATCTCTAGAAGGCCTTATAGGATGCCTCCCAATGAACTAGCCGAACTTAAGACCTAGTTGAATGAACTTCTAAAGAAGGGCCTTATCCATCCTAGTTCATCTCCATGGGGGTGCCCAGCTATCTTTGTAAAGAAGAAGGATCAATCACTACGCATGTGTGTAGATTATAGGCCCTTGAATGCAGTTACAATCAAGAATAAGTACCCTCTGCCACGCATAGATATCTTATTTGGTCAGTTGTCTAAAGCAAAAGTCTTTTTCAAGATTGATTTGAGATATGGTTATCATCAAATCAAAATTCAGCCTGAGGATGTTCGAAAAACTACATTCTCCACAAGATACGGTCTGTATGAGTACCTTATTATGTCTTTTGGATTGACCAATGCCCTCACACACTTCATGTATTTGATGAATTCGGTGTTTATGCCCGAGTTGGACAAATTTGTGGTGGTATTTATAAATGATATCCTGGTTTATTCTGTGAATGAAGAAGATCATGTTGAACATTTGCGAGTGGTTCTTACTAGATTACGGGAACACCAGCTTTATGCAAAGTTCAGCAAGTGTGAATTCTGGCTTCGTGAGGTACCTTTTCTTGGACACGTGTTGTCCGATGGTGGAATTATGGTGGATCCCACCAAGGTGCAAGAAGTGTTGGAATGGAAGGCTCCCATCTCGGTGCACGAGGTTCGGAGTTTTTAGGGATTGACTGGCTATTATCGTCGCTTCATCCTGAATTTCTCTAAAATAGCCAAGCCTATGACTCGGTTGCTGCAAAAAGACATGAAGTTTGTCTAGACTTCTGAGTGTGATGCACTTTCCACACCATGCGAACTCTTCTATCTTCAGCTCCGGTTTTGGCGCAACTGGATATTGAGAAACCTTTTGATGTGTTCTACGATGCATCAGGTATAGGTTTAGGAGGTGTTCTTATGCAAGAGGGTAGAGTCATTGCTTATACCTCTCGCCAACTTCATAAGCATGAGGTCAACTATCCGACGCATGACTTGGAACTCGCTACATTTGTTCATGCTTTGAAGGCCTAGAGACATTATTTGCTCGGAAATGTGTGCAACATCTATACTGATCATAAAAGTCTTAAGTACATCTTCACTCAACCGGAGTTGAATATGCGTCAAAGAAAATGGCTCGAGTTGATCAAGGATTATAACCTCCAAGTGCACTATCACCCTGTCAAGGCAAACGTCGTTGCGGATGCCTTAAGCAGAAAATCTCATTGCCACTCTTTGATTGAAAGTGACTTCCATTTGTCAAAACTCCTACATCCTGTAGTCCTTTACAATATCACTGTAAGTTGTACTCTACAGAGTTGAATTATTGAGCTACATAAGATAGATTCAGGTGTGTTCCACATCAAGCAGTAAGATGAAAGAGCAAGAAACCAAACATTTTTGGGTAGATGAGAATGATGTGTTATGGTTCAAGGATAGGTTGGTGGTTCCAAAGGATAGAGAGCTTAGAAATCAAATCATATCTGAAGCCCATTCCTCTAAATTATCTATTCATCCTAGTAGTAACAAAATGTATCATGATTTGAAGCCTCGCTTTTGGTGGACCAAGATGAAGAAGGAGATAGCCGCTTATGTGGCTAGGTGTGACACTTGTTGTCGAGCCAAAGCTATGCACATGAAAGCTGGATTACTTTAGCCACTCTCTATTCTAGATTGGAAATGGGAGGAGATAAGTATGGATTTTATAGTTGGACTCCCTACTACTCAGAGGAATTTTAACTCCATTTGGGTGATTGTAGACCGTCTGACCAAGTCTGCACACTTCATTCCTGTCCGCATAGATTTCCATCCAACTAACTATGCAGAGTTGTATTTTAATCAGATAGTCCAACTTCATGGGATACCTCATACTATTGTCTCTGATAGAGGACCACAGTTCACTGCTCGCTTTTGGGAGCACTTACATGGCTTATTGGGAACTAAGTTAGTAAGAAGTTCTGCCTATCATCCATAAACCAATAGACAAACTGAATGAGTAAATCAAATCTTAGAAGATATGTTGAGAGCATGTGTCATCTCGGCTAAGGGTTCATGGGCAAAGTAGTTGCCCCTGGCTAAATTTTCTTACAATAATAGTTATCAAGAGAGTATCAAGATGGCACCGTTTGAAGCTTTGTATGGCCGAAAGTGTAGAACCCCATTGAATTGGGTAGAAGCCAGTGAAAGGAGATATTATGGAATTGATTTTGTTCAAGAAGCCAAAGAACAAGTCCGTACTATCCAAACCCATATGGCCATAGCTCAAGCTAGGCAGAAAAGTTATGTTGATCACCGTAGAAAACCTATTGAGTTCGAAGTTGGAGACTTCGTTTATCTGAAAGTCTCACCCATGAAGAGTGTCCAACGCTTTGGTGTGAAGCGAAAGCTTGCACCGAGATATGTTGGTCCAGTTTGAAATCATTAGACAAAGTGGTAAGGTAGCATACAAGATCCAATTACCTCCTAAGATGAGTGCTATCTTCAATATCTTTCATGTATCCCAATTGAAGAAATGTCTTTGCGTCCCTGAAGAGAGAGTTCCACTGGGGATATCGAGTTAAAATCTGATTTGACTTTTGAAGAAAAGCCGGTCCAAGTAATTGACACTCATGAGCGAGTGACTTGGAGTCGAGTGGTCAAGTTTTATGAAGTCATGTGGAGTAATCAGGGTAGTGAACGCGATGCAACATGGGAAAGAGGAGATTATTTGAGGGACGGTTATAAGGAATTCTATCAACAATGGTACGCTTGTCAAATCTCAGGATGAGATTTTTATAAGGGGGAAGGCTATAACACCCCTAGTGTTTGGCTTCCACATTTGCACTTGCATTTCATGAACATGAGCATCATGCATCCATTCATGAGCTTATATTGCATGAAACATGTTTTAGAAACATTGCAACATATTGTTATATTTCATGTGTGTTTGTTTTATGAAATGAATAGTGTGCAACACTCAAGTGCAACATGTGCAATTCACTTTAGTAAAACATGGTTAGTTAGAACTATGCAACAAAATCAGGAAACATGTGAAACATGACTTTGAAATAAAGGTAACATCTCATTGGTTTTTCCTTGTTTCAGTACATGTAATGCTTGATTTTGGTGTGACCAATATGGGGTGTGGCTAATTATTCTCCTAAGAACCTTGGTTATACTTAGAATGTCATTAGGAATAATGTTCATGTTGATCATTTTGCCTAATTAGGTTCCCAAGTCATGGTTTGACCATTATGGACCCCTAGAGCTCCTGAGTTTGACTATTTAAAAAGTATAGCTTAGAGTGTTTGCATGTCTGAGCAACCTAAAGAAAAGTTGTAGTAAATTTTATAAGGAACAAACTTTGCTTAGAAGCCAAGTCATGAAAATGTGCACAACATGCTCAAAAAGGTCCCACAAGTTAGTTTTGGGGTTGTATTCAACACTTAGAAATTTTCTAAGTGTGAAGGCTGGATTTCAGTTTCATATACCCGACTTGTTCACATTGTAGCTCCCAAACCAAGCCGAACCAGCTCAAGCACCAATTGGAAAAGTTGAAGATATCACTTAGTACTCCAACTTTGTCAACTAATCCATGAGTTGAATCATCACGGTTTAGGAGTTATGTAGCATTGAAAATCGCCTGTTAGTCGGTTCACTTGTAACTGAATCGGATTTTCAGATTTGCTACAGTCATGACTGGCAGCAGAGCCTTGCCGCCACGTGCCCGGCTGGTCCTGACCGTGCTGTGTGCTGGCCAGTGTGAAGAGGAGGACGTCTGCTGCCTCTCTGCTCGCCCACACGCGCTCTGCCTCCCACTCGCTCTCTCTCGCGACGCCACTGCTCGCCATTGCCGACGCCACTCGCAGTTGCCACCGTAGCTCACCGTAGATGCTGTGCTATTGGCCAATCCATCTCGGCCATCACCACATCTTCTTCCACTCCACCTCCCAGACCTCTTGCTCTACTCCCTTGAACCGTTGGTAAGGCACATTTCAATTTCTGCTGTCGAAAACTTCACCGGAGCACGCCATGCTTGCGGTTCACATGTGGCTAGTGCCACTCCATCGCACCATGAGCTGCCTCTTCCTCTAGTTCGGCACCACGCTAGCTTGCTGATGCTCTGGCAGGAATAGCTCTAGATGCTACCGAGTGTGTGCCTAGGAACACCCCGGTGCACCTCACCGTGTCCGCCATGGCCGCGAGCATGAGCTCGTCGTGGCCGACCGCCTTGAACCTTTCCTGCCTCTTCTAGCATGCACATGAGGACCCTCATGAGCCATAGTATCTACCTCAAAGACGTAGTCCTTAGATTCACCGCCGTTGAGTCCAGAAGAGCCATGCCGCCGTGATGCTCGGGGTGCCGCAGTGTGACCGTGCGTGCGGCCAAGCTCACCGGCGCTACCCTAGCCACCCTTACCTTAGGTTATCTCTGAGTTAGGTCTCTAGGTAACTCTAGCACCTTTCGCTAGGTGATACCATGGCCAGGGTTGGCCAGGCGTGCCAGTTGGGCGTCCTCGCTGTCCACCATGGCCGCCGTCGTCCATGCTCCGAGGGGCCATTCACTGTGCTCCGTACATCCCTCAACGCGGTTGGGCTCGGGGATGGCGACGGTGGTGACGCAACCGACTGAGCCCTCCACGCCAGCGAGGAGCTCACCGGAGCACCGCGGCAGTCCCTCCCCTATTTTCGTCTCACTGAACATGCGGGCCCTGCTGACGTGTGGACCCCACGTGACAGTGACTACGTATTCAAAAGCTAGTTCAAATTTTCAGATTTGGATGCTGTTTTGTAAAATTTGTATCTCCAGTTTTGTAGATCCAAATTGGGTGGTTCCAATTTTGTTAGGATAATAGTGAAGTCTAGTATTTAGGAAAAATATGACATGAACACTTGTATTGGAAATTTTGGATGAATTAAATAGGAACTTGAAATATGTTTCTAAATGCATGCAAACTTGTTTAAATTATATCTTGAGTTTCTGTGCTCCAAAAATTATGAAATTTTGTTGGTAAGCTATTCTTGCTTAGTAGAAGCTCTAGGTAAAAATTTTAGAGTCATTGAATATATGGTTTTTGAGTTATAGATTTTCCTTTTATCATTGAATGATCCTTGTGTAAATTTTTGTAAATTATCTAGGAATCCAATGACCATGAAATTTTGTGGGGAGTATCCTAGTACCTTAAGGATGCTAGAAAAAATATAAAATATGTTGCTTGACACTTTTCACTAAGGTTTCCTAATTATGTCATTATAAGCCATTATGTCTTATCATTTTTGTGTAGGCTGTTATACTTGCTCAAATGATGTGAAATTTTTATAGTGGTCTACTTAGGAGCATGTAGTACCTACTGTAATGTTTGTAGATTAAATGGTGTAGTTCTCATATATGTTTGTTATTTCTCTTAATTAATTAAATAAATTAAGAAAGGCACTAAAAGAAATGGAATGATGGTGAACACCTTACTTTCTGGTGTTCTTGTGACATGTGTGATGAGTGAGTAAAGTTAGTTTTGTCCAATTATATGTTTGCAATATAAGTTAATAATTATTTTTCTGCATTATGTCTTTCGGGACAGTTCTGGGGACTTTACAAAGTTTCCCATGATAATTTGGTTTTCTGATAATGTGGTGAATACAAAAGTTGTAGATAACTTATGTATCTAGCTCCTATCAAAATTTGGTGACATTTGGCCTAGTAGTTTAGGAACTACAGTTGTTCAAAGTTAGATTCCAGAGTTGCTTGTTCTCTGTCTTGTGTAATTCTGTAAATTCGACCTGGTAAAGGTTAGAATTATGCCTTGAGGTCTAAAAATAAATTTTAGGTAATTTCATAAGCTTTCCAAATTGTCTTATTGCATGTCATTTGGACTTGTAGATCTTCAGTTATGTTTAGTTTACCATACCGCTGTATAGTCTCTATTTTGCTGAAATATGAATGTTTGTGTGCATGCCTTGTTGCAATGTTCTTGTTGATTGTTTAGGTGCTAGCCTAACTTGAGAACATGCTTAGGTGCAGGTGCTGGGTCCTTAACTGAAGATGAGCAATTATACATTAGATTGTATAAACTTGGTAAGTAAAGTGATTTGAATAGAGCCTAAGTCGGAAAATATGGACTGCAGTAAGCATGTGCATTTCCCGAGCATCCCTAACTTCGTTCATGTGCATCCATGATATTTATCTTGCGCATTCAAGCAATAGGTGTGCCGGAGGGAGTGACGCTGCTGGAGTTCGAGGGAGCCAACCAGGAGGAGGAGCCCGAGGTGTAGGAAATCGACGAAGCAGCCACCGAGGAGGAGTTGCCCGAGTGCCCTGACCACCAACCGTCCTCTTTCCAGAAAGGCAAGCCTCGGAGCATATTAAGTCTCCCATATTTTTTACAAATACCTTGAGTACCTTTTATTCATTGATTATGCATTAAGTATAGGAATTGGTTGGAACCAATTATTGCATTATATATCCATCCTTGTCCAGATATCGCACTGGAATCCTATTTAAGTTCAGGAACGGGTTAAATGTTTAGCCATACTTAGTGCGGTAGAAGTCAGGTGATTTCCTATCACCTACAAGCCTTAGGATGAGGTGGATCACGGTTGGCTATATTTGCTATCGTGGAAAAGAACCATATTAATAATGAATTAAGATCGGGCGGAGTCTTGTGTAGGTTTGGACATAGTGACTCCCTCTGTGTCGTTTAAGGACCGATATGTTGTACGTCCTTATGTCATGTTGAACAGTAGCCTAACACTTAGCTGGCTGGATAAGTCGTTCCTGATCCGCGAAGCCTAGTAGCTCGATTCAGGCCGGGGACGCGAGCAGGGGTCCGCAATCTAGATGGAAGTAAGGATGTTGCAGGGGAGCCATTGGCGTAAGCCCAAGGGCGAGGTTAAGTCACCGAGCACTCATGGCAGAGTGGTTCTCTGATTTTGTGACACTATTTAGACTCACGACTCCTAAATTGTACCAACGGTGACTTGTTTACGACCCTGATGGGGGAAACAAGGTTTGTGTTAGGAATACCCCTCTAGCTGGATAGGAATCGATTCGAATCGCCGTCTCTCCTAGATAGTGAGAACTTGACTAAGCAGCGGCAACGTAGATTCAATTAATTTAACGATATGGTTAAATGGATGATGATGATAATGTTGTCATGAATTATACCTGCTATGGTTATTATTGTTTGCACCTTAATCAAATGATTGCTTAGTACAGGTGATAATATAGATGACAGGTTAATGGCTAAAAGTCACTGCTAGTTCAGGTTAAGAGTTGATCATTATTACTTATGCTTTTCCGCAAAAAGAAAGTGTTAGCCAGATCCACTAAATTAAGCTATGCATGATCCTTGGTGTCATTTGTTTTGGTTTCCGATGAGTAAGTCTAGCTGAGTACATTCTCGTACTCAGGGTTTATTCCCTCTTGTTGCAGATGACCTTCTATATCAGGGATTCTGTAAGTATTGTCTCCACCCGGCGGGTGACGAAGACTAGATCATGGGCATGATCTCTATTTCTCTTATCTAAATGCTTTTGCGGGTTGTGATCAGGAAACCAGTATTTGTATTTGAACTCGAGTGTGTAAGTCAAACTATTTGCTTCCGCGTACTTTACAACACTTGTTTTGTAATAACGATGACTCTGAGGTGATGTAATCTATTTGCAAACCGTCTATGAAATGTTGTAACATATGATATGTTTTGTTGAATTACTATGATCTTGGTTGTATGCAAGTTGGTTTGAAATCCTTTGAGATTTCAGTTGACTACCGGGTTTATATGGGCTCAAGTGCGAGAATTTGATCATTTCGGCAATTGTTTTTGTACTTGTTCTCTTATAAATTGGTAGATTCGGTGACACACGCTCGCAAAAGTGGCATTCGGCCGAGAGCCAGTGCCAATGGGTGTCTTCGCCAGCGACCAACATAAGCCCTCGGTTCGCTACAAGGAATCAGAACAAGGTGGTGATGGTTCGTCCAATCCTGGCCCAGAGGCTGACCAATCGTCGGCTACATCTGGCTCCAAGGTCATGGAGCTCGAAGAGGATCCAGCGAGAGAACCCAACCCCCTGGTCGACTAAAGGATGGTCCACCTCGACTACCTCCTCCATGACACACTACCGATAGACAGGATGGAGGCTCGACGACTCACACATCGCGCCAAGTCCTTTGTTCTTGTGGAGGGCGAACTCTACAAGAGAAGCCACATTGAGATCCTATAGCGCTGCATCCCCTTCGAATAGGAGAAGCATTTGCTGAGTGATATCCACAGTGGGGTCTACGATCGCCATGCCATGCATAGAACCCTGGTCAGAAACATGTTCTGACAGGGCTTCTACTGGCCTACCATGGTAGCTGATGCCGAGCAAATCGTACGCACCTACGAAGGGCACCAGTACTTTGCTCGGCAGACTCACCTACCAGCCCAAGCACTCTAGACAATCCCCATCACCTAGCCATTTGCAGTCTAGGGACTCAATCTGGTTGGACCACTCAAAAATGCGCCCGAGGGCGACACCCACTTGCTTGTCACCATAGACAAGTTTACAAAGTGGATAGAAGATCGGCCGATCTCTACAATCAAATCTGAGTAGGCCATGCTATTCTTCCTCGACATCATCCATCGCTTTGGAGTCCTAAACTCCATCATCATAGATAATGGCACGTAATTCACCAAAAAGAAGTTCCTTCGATTCTACGATGAATACCACATCTGGATCGATTGGGCCACCATCGTGTATCCCTTGAACGAATGGGCAGGTCAAGCGTGCAAACGGCATGGTCCTACAGGGCCTTAAGCCTAGGATCTTCAACTGGTTGAACAAATTTGGTGCACACTGGGTCACCAAACTTCCTTTGATACTCTGGAGCCTAAGGACAACCCCTAGTCGAGCCACCGGCTACACGCCCTTCTTCACGGTCTATGGTTTTGAGGCTGTCCTCCCAACCGACCTTGACTATGGAGCACTAAGGATCCAAGCATACGATGAACAAAGAGCTAAGGCATCCCATGAGGATACCATAGACCAGCTAGATAAAGCACACGATGTAGCCCTCCTCCACTCGGCCAAGTACCAACTGGGGTTGCGACGGTACCATAGCCGACGAGTGCGGGCAAAGCCTTCAACGTCGGGGACCTAGGTCCTCTGCCTCGTATAGAGCAACAAGGACCGCCACAAGCTCTCCTCGCCATGGGAGGGACCATACGTCATCGCGGAGGTACTCTGGCTAGGCGCCTACAAGATAAAAACCATTGAGGGTGAGGTCTTCACCAATGCCTGTAACATTGAGCAGCTACGTCGATTTTACCCCTAATAAATGCACACATTTTACTTACCAGTTTTGTTATCAAAACTCCCTAATCCTTCATGACATCCGATCCTAGCAAAACACTAGGAGGTCAGGCCTCACTTGGGGGCTGATATAAGTACATTTATCCTACAAAAATTCTCTGTGCCTGTCCTCTTTACGATTAAGTCCTAGGAGCAAGGTTTTCAGGAACAAGCTCTGAGTAAAACTAGGTGGACTGCGAGAAACCTATGCCCCAGTGGCTATGGTGCCTTTGCTCACCAGCATGATTAGAGCTAGCTCACCCGCACTCCAAGATTTTATGACCTTAACGGTGGGAAGGGTCGGAATGCACTAAACCTCTTTACAAAAAGAGGGAGAAGAGCTAAAAAGTTGTTTGCTATAAATGAGGAGCTCATCCATTTTGCACAAATTCGACGCTTGGCTTATCTACCTAACTAAATTCTTACATGGGATGTTCTCATCCTCTATTTCTACAGGGAAATCTTGTCTCAATAGGTAACGCGAGTCGATCGAACAGCTTGGTCACTAATGAGAAATGGATAAGGAACAAGCAGGATCACGCTCACATCCGAGGGAGGCTTTCTGAACCCATCACTCTTACCATCAAGGTAAAACCGATGCCCAGGTCGATCGGACGGCTTAAGACCGCTGCCGAAAGATAAGCATCCTCACTTGCTTACTTTACATATTAACTTCATTACCGAGCCTCTGACCCCAACAACGGTGGGGGTCAGGAATTGCTTGGGGGATGGCAAGGGTGTCTATTCGCTTAGACATTCTCTTTGCCTAGCCCCTCCTTGTGTTTCAAAAATTGGAGGCATGGTGTGCGGGCAGCAAACTTTGAGTAAGCCTAGGTCAGGACCGCTAGGACCCTATGCCCTAGTAGCTACAGGTGTTTTTGTCCACTAGCGTGATCAGAGTCTTTATCTCCGCACTCCAAACCTTAACCTCCACCTTCTCAGGAAGGACTTAGAGGGGCCTACCTACAGAATCTCCATCGAGGAGAGGCTGTCGGGTCACCCAAATTGGCCGAACGGCTCGGGCCACTGCCTAGAGACAGATACAGAAGAATGGGAGTCTCATGTAGTTTACGCAAGACTGTCTAACCCGAACCATGCATGGACATATCTGGTAAAGAGCTCACAGAACCCATCACTCAGTGCCATCGAGGTAACATTATCAGCCCCATTTTTTATTAAACTATGATCATTCATACATTCATCCATTCAATCATCTCGTACATCCAAGCATTGCACATGTGATTGCCACAGTCACAATGCTTCGTGTTGTGTCACAAAGTGGTAGTTGTCTCATTCGATATGAACAGGCGATTGACTGAGGTTCGAAGGCTAGGCCCATGAAAGGCTCGAGGCCACCTCATGTCAAATAGAGCCAGGGGAGAAAAATTGAGATGAGCCCCAGCGGCCTTGCCCGACCCCTGCTCAGAAGCGGATAGGGACATCTCGACCCATCTTGTTTGATTCTAACCTCAAGCCGAACCCACAGAATCTCCAATCGAGGAGAGGCCAATGGGCCACCCAAGCCTAATTGAACGGTAGGCGGGTTAAGAAGTAGTGGAATGCCACATGAGGGCTCTACCAATCCCATCAGTGGATGACGGACCCTGAATTCCACTCGAACATGCCCATTAGTGAGCTCACCGAGCGTGACACTCGAGCCATCGAGACAAGTGTCGTTAGCTCGGCCCCTCTAGGTGGCGGAAACCGAGGATGGGGTGATGCATGAATCATGGCCAACCCTTATTGAACCCCACAGGGCTCGAGGGCTCGAGCCGCCTGATCCTAGATTGAAAGACCGAGGGTCAAAGGTCGGAGGGACTGAGGCTGCCTCATGTCGAACAAAGAGCCAGGGGAGAAAACATAGATGAGCCTCAACGGCCTGAGCCCATCCTGCCTAGAAGCAGACAGGGTCATCTCAACCTTCTCGTTCGATCCTAGCCTCTAGCCGAGCCCCATAGAATCCCCATTGAGGGGGAATCTATTGGAAGGTAGGGTTAAGGAGCAACGGAATGCCACACGAGGGCTTTGCCAACCCCATCACAAGCGACGGGAAACCAGATTCCATTTGAACATGCCCATTAGCAAGCTCATTGAGTATGTTACTCGAGCCACCCTAGGCAAGTAACAGTTAACTCAACCCGACAGTGAGCCGACCCTTGACTGAATCCCCACCATGCGAGGGGGCTCGAGGAAGGTTGGACTTGCAAGGAGATCTAACTGCACGATCGCAGAATGATAGCTAAGATCCTAGGGAGAGGGTATGTGCGAATACAAGAGATGCATTCTCCTAAGTTTCACTATCCTCCCCTCGATTTTCAGCGACATCCGACCCCAGCAACGGCAAGGGGTCAGGATCTCACTCAGGGGGCTGATAAAGGAATAAGTATACTTTTTCTAAAACAATCAGTTGCGTCAGACCTCTTCTTTACACTAAGCCTAGTGGCAAGGTTTGTGGAAACGAATAATTGATCATGTCTAGTTAGACTACAAAACACCTATGCCTCGGCAGCTATGTTGTCTTTGCTCACTAGCATGATCGAAGTTCTCCCTTACACCTCAGGGCCCTATGGTCTTAATGAATGGAAGGGTCAAAATACGTGAGCCTTCTCTTTTCACATACAAAAAGGGAGGGAAACAAATTCAATCAAACAAAACAAAATAACAAAGTTATGAATTTGTTCTTATAATGCATAAGGATCGGCAATTGTCCATAGAGTACAATGAGGTTCATCCAAATTCACCCAACCTAATTGACTAACTATCCCCTCCGAGGAGAACTATATCTTCAACTCTATCCGCTAGGTCCCGTGCGAGAGGAGCCACCGCTGTCTCTATTTCATCCAGCTCAGAGGCTTCATAGCTAGGCGCGAAGCTAAGGCTCATTATCTCCAAGTCAATACTATCGACATAGTGGGAGTGGGCGATGGTGAAGGCTTGGGTGATTCCAGATCGAAGAGCTTCCCTCTCGAGCTGGTGCACCCGTGCCGTGATATCTATGGCATGGGCTGCAAGCGAGCTGGTTCCCTCCAACTGTGCCACCTCTAGGTTGTCGTGGACCACCTTGAGGGCAACACACAGGAGATCATGCTCATCGCTCTCTGCCTAAAGGCCCCTCCATGCCTCGGCAAGCTCTATGGCCAGCCCAGCAGAGACGCTCTCGGCCTCCAGCCTTTAGGCTACCATGGTTCTGAGATTAGCCTATAGGGAGCCGATCCTCTGCTATGCCTCATCATGCTCTTGGATGGCCAGGTCGCGCTCTCTATGGGCAGTGTTGTGCTCTGAAGTGGAGCCTCTCCATAGTCTGACATAGCTCGTCTTGCTCCCTACAGTAGCCGAGCAACCGCCTCGGCATCTAGATTCACCCTCTAGTTGTAGGGCCATAGACCTTTCCTTAGCTCCCAGCTTGAGCTCCCGCTCCTTCTCCACCTTAGCTAGGAGGTCGAGGATCCACTGGCGGGCCTCGGCGCCCCTCTAGAGTAGCTCATCCTGCTCCTTCTAGACTTTGGCTGCCTCTTCCTTGTCCTGTTACGCCCTCATCGATAGATCCTGGAATGCCTTCTCGGCATCCTCCGCGTCCCGATAGGCCTCGACCTCCCACTACCAGGAGACTAGCCGCCTCCTCAGCCAGGGGAGTTAGCTCGGCCACCCTATATTGTGCGACAGCAAGCTAGGCACTCACATCCCCATGCAGCCAGGCCTCTTCATTGAGGCGGTCCCATTTCTCCTTCTGCTCGTGAAGGAACCGAGATTTCTCACGGCTATGAGTGATAAGGGACTGAGAGAAGATCAACGTCAAAACATGAAAATACATGAAGAAAGAAGAAAGTGAGATGAGAGATTGAGTGAATACCCAGCCAATAGGAATGATGATGTCACGTAGGGTGACTCGGGCCTGGTTCAGAGCTTCCAGCATAGTCGAGATGCCCTCATTGAGACTCTCCCACTCTATGCTCTCGGTAGCATCAGTCGAGCAAGAAGAGTACCGATGTCGGGTCTCAGTAGATCCATCCACTGGAGCAGCGACTCACCCCTGCACGGGCGAGTGGCTGCCCCCCAACATCAGGGTCAAGGGTGACCCCCTGTTGGTCCTCTCCACCACCACCATGATGCCCGGGGACCCCTCGACCGTGTCTCCCTCCATCCAACCCACTGTCGGGCGCCGTCACTTGGAACACTGGTGGCAGTGGATCAGTGCCACATCCTCAGGCACCACCACGGCTATGTTCCGACTATGCCTAGCTTGTCATGGTCATGGCCCCCTCCATTTGCATTGGTGGAGCCTCGATTGGCGGCATCACGCCCACCACAATCGGCACCACAAGCGCGAGCGGCAACTCCATCCACCCCAATGTCGGTAGCAGAATCACCTTCTGTCGCCAGGTTGCTCGGTGACCTCCAAGGGTGCTCCTACAGCCCCAGTGTCTGCTTGACCCACCAAGGGCACGAGCACCACCGTAGGTGGCACCTAACCAGCCGATGAGGCTATGACAGTTGGCTCTGCTTTCACCCAAGATGAGAGCAACAGTCGGCCAACGACCGCTGTCTCACCTAAATGGCGACACTCTTCTTGGGTGCCAGCGCCAAAGAAGTACCCCATCTTAGGACGCTGCGAGAAACAAAGGGCGTCAGTCACGCTAAAAACAGATAAAACAGATAAACAGATAAAACAGAGGAGTCAATTACTTACATCGGCGCTGTCAGGCGAAGGATACCTTTGAGGGATGAACCCCTAGGTCCTTGCTCCACCTCCTTGGGATGGGGCCATTTTGTGCCCGCCCCCTACTCCTGGGCCAATGGGGCTCAGCTTCCTTGCACTTGGGGTGTGGCGGCAGGAGGCATCCCCCTCCCTTGGCACCTCGGGAGTGGCAGTAGATCTACCCACCCTTGCTAGCTCTTGGGGCGTAGCGGTGGATCCATCCCTCTCCCGCTAGGGCTCAGGGGCTACACCCATCGGGTGCACTCAGCGTGCACCCGCTAGCAAGTCAAAAATCCCTAAGGCAATTCTACTCGAATCACCTAGGGCTCAGGGGCAACTATCGGGGACCAATATTAGGGTATCCAAAGAGGAGCTAATGACCATCAAATGTTGATTCATCCACGTGATCAAGAGTGTGACTACACCGCTTGTCGGGTCACTCCTCGTCCACCCACTAGGACCATGGGCCTCACCCCAAGCTGACTCCGCCTCGCCCTGACGTCTAAGGGCAGACATAGCCTCCCCCGATGTTTGAGTGAAGACTTCACCTCGCCCAATGTCTAAGGGCAAACTCCGCCTGGCCCAACATTCAGGGGCTGGCTCCACCTCACCCGACATCCAAGAGCTGGCTTCACCTCAGCCCGACGTTCGGGGGTGAAAGCTCTAGTTTGGTTTTGGTGAATTGATGAAACCCTAAGTGCTAACCTAGTTTATCAAGTGATCATGAGATAGGTAGCACACTCCAAGTGGTGAAGCAAATGAAGATCATAGCATGATGATGATGATCAAGTGCTTGGACTTGGAAAGAAGAAAGAGAAAAACAAAAAGCTCAAGGCAAAGGTATAAACTAGAGGAGCTATTCTATTTTGGTGATCAAGACACTTAGAGAGTGTGATCACATTTAGGTTTGATAGCCGTACTATTAAGAGGGGTGAAACTCATATTGGAATGCGGTTATCAAAGTGAGACTAGATGCTCTAACTCATTGCATATGCATTTAGGATCTAGTGGAATGCTAACATCCTTGAAAATGTTTGTGAAAATATGCTAACACATGTGCATAAGGTGATACACTTGTGGTTGGCACATTTGAGCAAGGGTGAAAAAGTTAGAGGTGAAAAGGAGTTAGTCTTGCTAGTCACTGAGTGATCGGACGCTGGTCTCAGAGGGACCGGTGCGTTCGGTCAAGTGTGGCAGCAAAGATGCCAGCGTCGATCATCGACTGGACGCTAGGTCTTGGACTGATCGGATGCTGAGGTCTAGGGTCCAGTCCTGTTGTCGGGCAACATAGAGAAAAGTCAATGAGTGACCGAATGCTTGCAGGGTCTGGTCAAGCATGACCAGACACATCCAGTCGAAGAAAATCGTTTCTAGAACCTTACTAGAAATGACCAGACGCTGGAGACTGAGCATCCGGTCAGTTTGTGCTCTACGTCCAGTCAACAAGATGACCATTGAAATCTGACAAACAGTATTTGAAGTAGGGGATACGTGGCGTGAATCACGTGACCGGGCGCTGAGGGCTAGCGTTCGGTCAATCGGACCGAAGCATTTGGTCACCCTGCGTTGTGCCCAGTGAAGGAGTACAATGGCTCTATTTTGTGGGGGCTTCTATTTAAGCCCCATGGTTGGTTCAAGCTCACACCTTTGTCCATTTTCATTGACATGGCAACCTTGTGAGCTTAGCCAAAGCCCTCCCACTCATCTCCATCATTGATTCATCATCTTTGTGAGATTGGGAGAGAATCTAAGTGCATTGCTTGAGTGTTTGCATCTAGAGGCACTTGGTGTTCATGTTTCGCTATGGGATTCGCTTGTTACTCTTGGTGGTTGCCGCCACCTAGATGGCTTGGAGTAGCGATGATCATTGAGCGGAGGGTGGTGATTGTCTCCAGCTCCGATCATGGTGATTGTGAGGGGTTCTTGACCTTTCCCCGGTGGAGAGCCAAAAGGTACTCTAGTGGATTGCCCGTGGCTTGTGTGATCCTCATCTTGTGTTGGTTGTGCGGCACCCTATTGAGGGTTTAGCATGTGATGCCAATTAGCGCGTGAACCTCCAAGTGAGTGAATCGCCACAATGAGGAGTAGCTTGTCGGCAAGCAAGTGAACCTTGGTAAAAATCATTGTGTTCATCATTTGATTCTGAGGTGATTGGTCTTCATTGTTATTCATTCTTATGATTGATTGGCTCCTTCCTCGACATGACGGTATAACCTTCTTGATCACTCTCTTTACATTACCGCAAACTAGTTATCAAGCTCTTTAGTGTAGCTAGTTGTGAGAGCTTGCTTGGTTGGTTGGTGTGACTCTTTAGTTAGTCTTTGAGAGCACACTAACATAGAGTAGTGTCATAGCCATTGTGTGAATAGATACTATCTAAACTAAAATTGTGGTAGGTGGCTTGCATTTTGAGTAGGCTAGCGCAACACTTGCTTCGCCTCATAATTGTCTAACCATTTTGTTAAGTGTTGTTGTAGAATTTTTTATTAGGCTATTCACCCCCCTCTAGCCATTAGGACCTTTCAAGTGGTATCAGAGCTGAGGTCACCGTGATTTGAGGCATAACAACCTTCGGTGTAAAAATGGCTCAAATCAACAACACCAAGAAGGCATCCCAATTTGATGGCACAAATTATCCTTATTGGAAGTCAAAGATGACCACACACATCAAGTCAATCAATAAAAAGGTGTGGAAGGTGGTAGAAACCAAAATTGAGATTGGTGATCCGGAGAATCCCACAGCGGCCGAAGAAGTGCTTCTCTAAAACAATGACATTGCTCTAAGTGCTATTCATGATGCAATTGATGAGAGAACATTTGAGCAAATCAAGAATATTGAGATAGCACATGAGGCTTGGAAGAAGTTGGAAGAATTATTTGAGGGCGCTCAAGCCATGAAGGGTGCAAAGGATTACATTCTCAAGGAGAAGTTTGCAAGCTTCAAGATGAAGGAGGATGAGAGTGTGCCGGAGATGTTTCATAGACTTCAAGTGCTTATCAATGATCTCAAAGCACTTGGAGAAGAGGTGAAGAACAAGGACTTCTCCCACAAGTTCTTGAGATGCTTACCTTCAAGATTTGGCACATTGGTCACTATTCTAGTAAGGAGTGGTTTGGACACCATGACACCAAACCAAGTGTTGAGAGACATCATGACCGATGATACATATAGAGATGAAGATGAGAAGGAAGAAAAGAAGGAGAAGAAAGATGAGAAGAAGGATGAGAAGAAGAAGAGTGTGGCGTTTAAGGCCACATCATCCAAGGGCAAAGCTAAGCAAGAAACATCAAGTGAAGAAGATGAATCTTGGGATGATGATGATGAGAAGATGGCCCTCTTTGTGAAGAGATTTGGCAAGTTCATGGTGAAGAAGGGCTACCATGCTAGAAGAAAGAAGTCTTCATCCAAGAACAAAGAAGAGTCAAGAAGGTGCTTCAAATGTGAAAGCAAAGATCATCTTGTTGCTCAATGCCCATACAATAGCGACAATAATGATGACAACAAGAAGAACAAGAAGAAGGACAAAAATGAAAAGAAAGAGAAGAAGGACAAGATGGCCTTCAAGAAGAAGAAGGGTGGTTCATATGTGGTCACTTGGGATAGTGATGCTTCCTTAAGTGATAATGATGATAGTGATGATGACAAGACCACCAAGAAGAAGGCATTTGCAAGCATTGCTATCAATGAGAAGCCTTCTCTCTTTGAATTTTCATCATGTTTCATGGCCAAGGCCACTAAGGTACAAACTAGTGATGATGAAAGCGATGAAGAACATGATGATGAAAATGAAAATGAAAATAACCATGATAGTGATAGTGATGATGATGAACCTACTAAGGATGAATTATTTGACATGCTAGAAGATGCTAGAGAACACTTTGACATCAAGAGAAGGGAATGCAAAAGCTTGCATAAGAAACTAAAAGCCCTTAAGCAAGCCTTTGATGAGCTTAATGCATCTCATGAGAGGCTAGAGTAAGCCAATGAGAAGCTTGGCAAAGCTCACAAAAAACTTGAAAAGGCTCATTCCTCTTTGCTTGATGAGCAAAATAAAAAGAAGCATGTTGAAACTTGCAATGTAGGTTTAACTTGTGATATAGTTGATGAATCACTATCTATGCCTATCATTGTTGCTCCTACTAACCCTTCTTGTAGCACTTCCACTTCTGCCTCATCTAGTAGTGATGGTCTCACTTGTGATGCCTCACTAGTGGTTGAGAATGAGAACCTCAAGAAGGAGGTCAATAAGATCACTCACACCTTGGCTAAGGCCTATGGTGGTGAGAACCGCTTGCTTATGTGCTTGGGTAGCCAAAGAGCTTCTCTCTATAAAGAGGGATTGGGCTATACCCCCAAGAAAGGCAAGGCGGCCTTTGCTCCTAACAAGACTAGTTTTGTGAAGAACAATGGTCGGTTTTGCACTAGTTGCAAGCAAGTTGGTTATATAGAGCAAAAGTGCATGAACAAGAAGTCATAAGCTAATGGATCCTCCTTTAAGCTTGATTCTTTCTATGTACTTACCAAGGGTGTAAATGGTGTAAAGGCTAAGTTCATTGGTAAACCATGGATGGGCTCAAAGAAGAAAGTCATTTGGGTACCAAAGAGCTTAGTGACTAACCTTCAAGAATCCAAGCAAGTTTGGGTACCTAAAAAGAATTGATCTTCCTTTGTAGGTAAATTATAAAGCCGGAGGAAGGCATTGGGTTCTTGATAGTGGGTGCACTCAACACATGACCGGTGATGCAAGAATGTTCAACTCAATCAACACCAATGGCAATGATGGTTATGATAGTATCACATTTGGTGACAATGGCAAAGGCAAGGTCAAAGGGCTTGGTAAGATTGCAATATCCAATGACATGAGCATATCCAATGTGTTGCTAGTAGAGAGCTTGAACTTCAATTTGCTATCCATGGCTCAATTGTGTGATCTTGGATTCAAATGCATATTTGGGGTAGATGATGTAGAGATCATAAGTGTAGATGGCTCTAATTTGATCTTCAAAGACTTTAGATATGAGAATCTATACTTGGTTGATTTCAATGCTAGTGAAGCTAGATCATCTACATGCTTGTTCACTAAGTCTAGCATGGGTTGGTTATGGCATAGAAGGCTTGGTCATGTTGGAATGAAACAATTGAATAGATTGATTAAGCATGACTTAGTTAAAGGCTTGAAAGATGTTGTGTTTGAAAAGGATAAGCTTTGTAGCTCTTGTCAAGCCGGCAAACAAGTTGGAAACACCCATCCTAAGAAAAGCATGATGAGCACTAGTAAAGCATTTGAGTTATTACACATGGATTTGTTTGGGCCAACACAATACACTAGTATCGGTGGAAACAAATATGGCTTTCTGATAGTGGATGACTACACTAGATACACATGGGTATTCTTTCTAGGGAAACAAAAGTGATGTATTTGCAACATTCAAATTATTTGTCAAAGGCATTCACAATGAGTTTGAAACAACCATCAAGAGAGTTAGAAGTGACAATGGTAGTGAGTTCAAGAACACTAGAATTGATGAGTTGTGTGATGAATTTGGAATTAGACATCAATTCTTGGCCAAGTACACACCTCAATCAAATGGCCTTGTTGAGAGGAAAAATAGAACACTCATTGATATGGCAAGGTCTATGCTTAGTGAGTACAATGTGAGTCAATCTTTTTTGGCCGAAGCTATCAACATGGCTTGCTATCGTAGCAACCGCCTCTATTGTCACCGATTGAAAGAGAAAACACCATATGAGCTCTTGAATGGTAGAAAGCCCAACATTGCATATTTTTGGGTCTATGGCTGCAAATGCCATATCTTGAAGAAAGGCACAAGATTAGGCAAGTTTGACAAGAAATGTGATGAAGGATTCCTATTTGGTTATTCCACTACAACCAAAGCATATAGAGTTTGGAATTTGGATAGTGGTACTCTTGAGGAAGTTCATGATGTTGAATTTGATGAAACCAAGGGTTCACAAGTAGAGAATGAGAACTTGGAAGATGTTAGAGGCATTCAACTTTCAAATGCCATGAAGAACATGGATATTGGTGAATTGAGGCCTAGGCAAGTAAATGATGATGAAGATGATCAAGTACAAGTGCTCTCTAACTCAAATGTACAAGATGATACAACTCAAGCTAGTACAAGTGGATCTCATGATAATGAACAAGATCAAGTGGCTAGTACATCATCTCAATCCAATGATCAAGCAAGTGCAAGCAATCAAGTTCCAATACTCCAACCAACCAATGTTGCAAGGGATCATCCATTGGACACTATCATTGGTGATATTTCTAGAGGTGTACAAACAAGATCAAGATTGGCATCATTTTGTGAGCATTTCTCATTTGTGTCATCTATTGAACCAAAGAAGATAGATGAAGCATTGAAGGATATTGATTGGGTGAATGCTATGCATGAAGAATTGAATAACTTCACAAGAAATCAAGTATGGGAATTAGTAGAGAGACCAAAGGGACACAATGTGATTGGAACCAAATGGGTCTTTAGAAACAAGTAAGATCAAGATGGGATAGTGGTAAGGAACAAAGCAAGATTGGTAGCACAAGGCTATACACAAGTTAAAGGTCTTGACTTTAGAAGAAACATATGCCCCGATTGCTAGATTGGAAGCAATAAGAATCTTGCTAGCCTATGCTTGTGCCCAAAATATCAAGCTCTATCAAATGGATGTTAAGAGTACATTTCTCAATGGTTACATCAATGAAGAAGTATATATTGAGCAACCTTCTGGTTTTGAAGATGACAAGAAGCCCGACCATATGTACAAGTTGAAGAAGGCATTGTATGGCTTGAAGCAAGCACCAAGAGCATGGTATGAGAGATTGAGGGACTTCCTACTCTCTAAAGGGTTCATGATGGGCAAGGTTGACACCACTCTTTTCATCAAGAAGATTGGAAAAGATTTATTTGTATTGCAAATCTATGTTGATGATATCATATTTGCATCAACAAATCAAGACTTTTGTGATGAGTTTGGAAAGATGATGGCTAATGAGTTTGAGATGTCCATGATTGGAGAGTTAAGTTACTTCCTTGGTCTTCAAATCAAGCAATTAAAGAATGGTACTTTTGTGAGGCAAGGCAAGTATATCAAGGACATGATCAAGAGGTTTGGCATGAGTGATAGTAAAGTCATTAGTACACCAATGAGAACCAATGGCAACTTGGATAGTGATGCAAGTGGAAATATAGTGGATCAAAAATTGTATCAGTCTATGATTGGAAGCCTACTCTATGTGACCGCATCAAGGCCGGATGCCATGTTTAGTGTATGCATGTGTGCAAGATTTCAAGCCTCGCCAAGAGAAAGTCATTTGAAGGCTACTAAGAGAATATTGAGGTACTTAAAGCACACACAAAATGTTGGTTTGTGGTATCCCAAAGGAGCAAAGTTTGAGCTAGTTGGTTACTCCGACTTGGATTATGTAGGATGCAAAGTTGAAAGGAAGAGCACCTCGGGCACATGTCAACTATTGGTAAGATCACTTGTTTCATGGACATCAAAGAAGCAAAATAGTATTGCATTATCAACCACCGAAGACGAATACATATCCGTGGTAGTTGTTGTGCACAAATACTTTGGATGAAGGCCACTTTGAGTGACTTTGGAATCAAGTTCAAGAAAGTGTCATTGCTATGTGATAATGAGAGTGCAATCAAGTTAATCAACAATCCGATTCAACATGCAAGAACAAAGCATATTGATGTCCGCCACCATTTCATAAGAGATCACCAACAAAAAGGAGATATTTGCATTGAGAGTGTAGGCATCGAAGATCAACTTGCCGATATATTCACCAAGCCATTGGATGAGAAAAGGTTTTGCAAGCTAAGAAATGAGTTGAACATATTGGATTTCTCAAATATGTGTTGATGCACCCCCCCCCCCCCCACTTATATGACATGCCTCTCCTTCGAGCAATCCAAGGTAAAAGTTGATTGGCATGACATATATCCTTGCTAAGGACATGTTTAGTGCATCTAGTCATTTCTCTATTTTATTAGGCTCATTCACGAAAATCAAATGAATTTGATGTTTATATGGTATCTTATGTAGACTGGGGATCCTGATCTTCCATCAGGTGATGGTAAATATCAGTTGTGGCAGAGAATGACACACCGATCTGGCTTCAGATCAAAGATCGAACCCTGCAATCTTAGCACCATAGCTCCTCTAGGTTATCAACCGAGTCATGGACCAGGTTGACCTCGCCTAAGAAGGCTAATCCCTACCTACGCAATGAAGAACACAAGCAAGAACAAGAAAGAACGCAACCAAATTGCAGATGAATGATAAAACTCACGAAGTTGGGGTCTCACAAACCGATGAATGGTGAAACTATTCTTGACAGATTAATCTAAGCAAAACCCAAACCCTAATGACGGTGGCAGGCATATGATTATAAAGGTCTTAGGTTCATCGCCTATCCATGGACGCGCCCCCTAATGGGCCCAAACACTGATACACGGTCCAACGGACCAAAAGAAGGTGTCGCACCATCCTGGTAGATTCTGGATGCTAACTTGTTTCAACGATTCCTATTGATTCCGAAGAGCTTTTGATGTGAAACCACTTAGGATTGGCTTCCTTATCAAATTATCTTTCCATCCATATGTGGATCATCAAAAACTGGAGTCTGGATACGTCCTAGGTGATCAGTTTAAGGCAGACTAGGTCCTTGGATTCCGAGGCAGACTTGAACTTGAGTTGCTTTAGGGCCTCCACCTCGGGGACTTGAACCGAATTAGCCTCAGGCCTCCTTCTTGACTTGGACACCCTTGCTAGCCTTCTTCCCCTCCATCCCATGCGCCAAACATAGTCATATGCATGGGTGCCACAAGGAACATCAAGCAAATTATCATGGGACAAAGATAAATCAAGAGAGGGTTCCACTAACAATTGCTCTATGATAGCATAGTTTGTGGAAAAATTTAGTACATTAAGACAATTTTCACCTTTCATGAGTGTAGGACCATGGGAATTACCTGTGTTCTCAGCAGGAGTAATAGGTGCATGGTGAAGTGATGGTTCTGAATTTGCATATGAGGTTGTGAGCTCCTCATTTTCTTCCATGTCATCCTCTCTGCTTATGTACATTATTCTGTAGAAGGTTAGTCATAGCAAGAGGAATAACAACAGACTCTTCCTCTAAATGGTGCACCTCAGCATATGAAGTCAAAACAGGAGGTGGATTAACAAAAGTTTCTCGCATAAGAAGTTTCATATCATTCCAAGTTTGAGGTTTATCAGAAGGATCTAAAGACTCCCACCAAGATAAAGCAGAATGTCACAAAACACTAGCTGCATTTTTTACCTTCCTCCTTGGACACATAAAGTGAGTAGCAAATATGTTATCTATGGTAATTTCCCACTCCATGAACTCATCAGCACCTATACCATCATAAGTCGGTGGATACGAACAACCTGTCATTGTTAGAAGATAGCAAAATACAACACAAAAGTATTATCCCTATCAAATGACTATGTGGTTGCAGTGGTGTCACTTTTCACAGCAAGTGGAAGTGTCTTACCAAGCTCTTACAAAGTTCTTACCAACACAAACAGTGGACGGTATAACCGGCGGCTGGTTCATGATACCTGTGAGGCAGTGGTACCGAGATTGCAAGGACCTTTTTTTGTACTGATCTGAAGTATATATGTGGAGCTTGGGAGGCAAACAAAGAGTAATATATATATCTGGCACACAAGTCAGTAACAGAAAGTAATACTGAATTATAGTCCAAAGTACTTGTTCTCATTGCTGGTCTAAAATGTTCCAAGTACCAGGTGTGTGACAAAAGTATGGTAGATAGCAAGGTGACAGGTGTGTGAAAAACAAGTATGGTGGATGGAAACAGCAATACAAACAAGGAACCAGACAGCACATGCTAACACAGCTCACTTTGGTCTTCTCTATGTGCTCCTCTAAATATTGTTCCTCTTTTGCCCCTCTTTTTTCTATTTTTTGGACTATCGTTGTTTTTTTGAAAAATTTTGACTTTTTTATTTTATTTTTTTGATATTTTTCCTTTACTTAGGAGCACAAAAGAAGTAACCATAGAAAATATGAGCTGAAACAAGTGAAAGACGTGGTCAGGTGTGTGACAAAAGTATGGTGGATAAGCAAGGTGACAGGTGTGTGAAAAACAAATATGGTGGATAGAAACAGCAACACAAACAAGGAACCAGACAGCACACGCTAACACAGCTCACTTTGGTCTTCTCTATGTGCTCATCTAAATATTGTTCCTCTTTTGCCCTCTCTTTTTTCTATTTTTTGGGCTGTCGTTATTTTTTGGGAAATTTTGACTTTTTATTTTATTATTTTGATATTTTTTCTTTACTTAGGAGCACAAAAGAAGTAACCACAGAAAATATGAGCTGAAACAAGTGAAAGACGTCGCTAGGTGTGTGACAAAAGTATGATGGATAACAAGGTGACAGGTGCGTGAAAAACAAGTATGGTGGATGGAAACAGCAACACAAACAAGGAACCAGACAGCATACGCTAACACAGCTCACTTTGGTCTTCTCTATGTGCTCCTCTAAATATTGTTTCTCTTTTGCCTCTCTCTTTTTCTATTTTTTGGACTGTCGTTGTTTTTTAGAAAATTTTAACTTTTTTATTTTATTTTTTTGATATTTTTCCTTTACTTAGGAGCACAAAAGAAGTAACCACAGAAAATATGAGCTGAAACAAGTGAAAGACGTGGCCAGGTGTGTGACAAAAGTATGGTGGATAGCAAGGTGATAGATGTGTGAAAAACAAGTATGGTGGATGAAAACAGCAACACAAACAAAGAACCAGACAGCACACGCTAACACAGCTCACTTTGGTCTCCTCTATGTGCTCCTCTAAATATTGTTCCTCTTTTGCCTCTCTCTTTTTTTATATTTTTTGGATTGTCGTTGTTTTTTAGGAAATTTTGACTTTTTATTTATTTATTTTTGATATTTTTCCTTTACTTAGGAGCACAAAAGAAGTAACCACAGAAAATATGAGCTAAAACAAGTGAAAGACGTGGCCAGGTGTGTGACAAAAGTATGGTGGATAGCAAGGTGACAGGTGTGTGAAAAATAAGTATGGTGGATGGAAATAGTAACACAAACACAGGAACCAGACAGCACACGCTAACACAGATCACTTTGGTCTTCTCTATGTGCTCCTCTAAATATTGTTCCTATTTTGCCCCTCTCTTTTTTTCTATTTTTTAGGTTGTCGTTGTTTTTTGGGAAATTTTGACTTTTTTATTTTATTTTTTTTATATTTTTTCTTTACTTAGGAGTACAAAACAAGTAACCACAGAAAATATGAGCTGAAACAAGTGAAAGACGTGGCCCGTGGAATTTTCAGAAAACTTGTTCAAAATCGACAAAAACCTTATGACCACGAAAAGAGGATCTTGTGACCACTTTTTGACCAATCTAAAATTTTTGAACCCCGGTAAACCTGGCATGGACGGATCCGAAATTTTTTTCTGATCGATTTTGATATATGGAACATCGAAATCAGAGTCCGTATGCGAAAACTGGACCAGCTTTAAGAATTGGCTTCGAATTAGAGGACAAAACAGGAACAATGTGCGTAAAATTGGTCACAACAGCAAAGATTTGATGGAAACGATAGGGGAAAACATACGAACTAGACTCTAACACGACCTAACCAGCAACAAGACCTCGATCCGAACACAAACTCAACACGACGGACTCTAAAACTGAAATATGCAAAGGCTGTGGTGCGGAAGGTTCTAGGGCAGGAAAAACGAGTATGGCACTGGACTATGGAACGAATGCGAAACACTCAAAACTAGGGAATAAAAGTGAACCTGATGATATACCTTAGCTCTGATACCACTTTATGCAGACGGGGATCCCGATCTTCCGTCAGGTGATGGTAACTATCGTTGTGGCGGAGAATGACACACCGATCCGGCTTCAGATCGAAAGATTGAACCCTGCAATCTTAGCACCATAGCTCCTCTGGTTATCAATCGAGTCATGGACCAAGTTGACCTCGCCAAGAAGGCTAATCCCTGCATGAGCAACGAAGAACACAAGCAAGAACAAGAAAGAACGCAACCAAATTACAGATGAATGATTAAACTCACGAAGTTGGGGTCTCATAAACCGATGAACGGCGAAACTGTTCTTGATAGATTAATCTAAGCAAAACCTAAACCCTAATGATGGTGGTGACATATGATTATAAAGGTCTTAGGGTTGTCGCCTACCCTGGACGCGCCCCCTAATAGGCCCAAACACGATACACAGTCCAACGGACCAAAAGAAGGTGTCACAGCACCCTAGCAGATTCTAGATGCTAACTTGTTTTGATGATTCCCGTTGATTCCGAAGAGCTTCTTATGTGAAACCACTTGGATTGGCTTCCTTATCAAATTATCTTTCTATCCATATGTGGATCATCGAAAACGGAGTCTGGATGCATCCTAGGTGACCAGTTTAAGGTAGACTGGTGCTGGATTCTGAGGCAGACTCGAACTTGAGTTGCTTTGGGCCTCCACCTTGGGGACTCAAACCGAATTAGCCTCGGGCCTCCTTCTTGACTTGGACACCCTTGCTGGCCTCCTTCCCCTCCATCCCATGTGTCAAACATGGTCATATGCATAGGTGTCATGTCCTCATCAGTATCACTATTGCTTCTATGCTTGACTTGATCTAGTGGTAGCATATGACATGTTTATGGGCTTGTAAACCTAGTGTTTAATCTATAAAATGAGCTCTAAGTGTTTAACTCAACATGGTACAAGATAACCCTTACTTATAGGTGTGACGAAGCTTGCCCTTGGATTAAACTGAGTTAAATATCTTTGGCAAATGATCTAGATTGGACCAAATTTAGGAAAATGATCCTCACCCTATTGATTGACATTGATAATCTCTACCTATCTATATTTTTTAAACCTTTGTGATCATTGATGACAAAGGGGGAGAAATAGTGCACAAAGATAGTGAAAAGACAACACAAAGGGGAAGAGAAATAAAGATACAAGTGATAGAGGGAGAACTTAACATAAGGGGAGAAATATGACAAAGGAAAGGGATCAATTAAATTTTTGAGCACACAAGTAGGGGAGCAAGCTCATTAACTTGTATGGTGCATTTGAATGTGCATTTCATATGTTTGCTTGTGAAAGGATCAAGATGCCCAAGAGGGGGGGTGAATTGGGCTAATTCTAAATTTTCTTGCAATAATCAAATCCTACGGATAGCCCAATTAACCCCTTGTGCCTAGAAAAGTGTTTCTATCAAACTAACGCACAAAGGACTTGCAACCTATGTTCCAAACTTACTATAGCATGGCAATTCTATGAATGTAAAGACAAGTATTGAATTGCTCAAAGTAAATGCTCAAAGTAAAGAGAGAGAGGAACGTGGTGATGTTTTGCCGAGGTATCGGAGAGTCGCCACTCCCCACTAGTCCTCGTTGGAGCACCCGCGCAAGGGTGTAGCTCCCCCTTGATCCGTGCAAGGATCAAGTGCTCTCTACTGGGTTGATTCTTCGACACTCCAGTCGTGGCGAATCACTCAAAGCCGCTCACAACTTGAGTTGGGTCACCCACAAGCTCCGTCGGGTGATCACCAAGCTCCCAATCACCACCAAGCCATCTAGGTGATGGCAATCACCAAGAGTAACAAGCATGAACTCTCACTTGACCACGTGAAGCCTAATGAGAAGATGAATGCACACTTTGCTACTCTTGATTCACTAATGAGGCTACTCTCTTAGATTCTCAAATCTCAATCACCTCACTAGGACCTTGCTCTTCTTGGCACTCACAAACATGTTTCTCAGTTGTTGGAATGAGCAAAAGTGACTCCACACACAAGTGGAGCTTCTATTTATAAGGCAGCCTAAAAACGAACTGTTATGAGCTTCTGCGGGATGACCGGACACTCCAGTCATGTTGACCAGACGCTCCGATCAGTTCAACCCACGAACCAGTAAAAATGTATTGACCAGACGCTGTCAGGGTCCGGTCAGCACTAACCAGACGCATCCTATCACATTAAACCCTTACTGGAACCTTACTGGACTCGACCGGACGCTGAACCCTCAGGGTTCGGTCAGTACTGACCAGACACGTCCGGTCACAGACCAGCTATCTTTGTAAAGAAGAAGGATCAATCACTACGCATGTGTGTAGATTATAGGCCCTTGAATGCAGTTACAATCAAGAATAAGTACCCTCTGCCACGCATAGATATCTTATTTGGTCAGTTGTCTAAAGCAAAAGTCTTTTTCAAGATTGATTTGAGATATGGTTATCATCAAATCAAAATTCAGCCTGAGGATGTTCGAAAAACTACATTCTCCACAAGATACGGTCTGTATGAGTACCTTATTATGTCTTTTGGATTGACCAATGCCCTCACACACTTCATGTATTTGATGAATTCGGTGTTTATGCCCGAGTTGGACAAATTTGTGGTGGTATTTATAAATGATATCCTGGTTTATTCTGTGAATGAAGAAGATCATGTTGAACATTTGCGAGTGGTTCTTACTAGATTACGGGAACACCAGCTTTATGCAAAGTTCAGCAAGTGTGAATTCTGGCTTCGTGAGGTACCTTTTCTTGGACACGTGTTGTCCGATGGTGGAATTATGGTGGATCCCACCAAGGTGCAAGAAGTGTTGGAATGGAAGGCTCCCATCTCGGTGCACGAGGTTCGGAGTTTTTAGGGATTGACTGGCTATTATCGTCGCTTCATCCTGAATTTCTCTAAAATAGCCAAGCCTATGACTCGGTTGCTGCAAAAAGACATGAAGTTTGTCTAGACTTCTGAGTGTGATGCACTTTCCACACCATGCGAACTCTTCTATCTTCAGCTCCGGTTTTGGCGCAACTGGATATTGAGAAACCTTTTGATGTGTTCTACGATGCATCAGGTATAGGTTTAGGAGGTGTTCTTATGCAAGAGGGTAGAGTCATTGCTTATACCTCTCGCCAACTTCATAAGCATGAGGTCAACTATCCGACGCATGACTTGGAACTCGCTACATTTGTTCATGCTTTGAAGGCCTAGAGACATTATTTGCTCGGAAATGTGTGCAACATCTATACTGATCATAAAAGTCTTAAGTACATCTTCACTCAACCGGAGTTGAATATGCGTCAAAGAAAATGGCTCGAGTTGATCAAGGATTATAACCTCCAAGTGCACTATCACCCTGTCAAGGCAAACGTCGTTGCGGATGCCTTAAGCAGAAAATCTCATTGCCACTCTTTGATTGAAAGTGACTTCCATTTGTCAAAACTCCTACATCCTGTAGTCCTTTACAATATCACTGTAAGTTGTACTCTACAGAGTTGAATTATTGAGCTACATAAGATAGATTCAGGTGTGTTCCACATCAAGCAGTAAGATGAAAGAGCAAGAAACCAAACATTTTTGGGTAGATGAGAATGATGTGTTATGGTTCAAGGATAGGTTGGTGGTTCCAAAGGATAGAGAGCTTAGAAATCAAATCATATCTGAAGCCCATTCCTCTAAATTATCTATTCATCCTAGTAGTAACAAAATGTATCATGATTTGAAGCCTCGCTTTTGGTGGACCAAGATGAAGAAGGAGATAGCCGCTTATGTGGCTAGGTGTGACACTTGTTGTCGAGCCAAAGCTATGCACATGAAAGCTGGATTACTTTAGCCACTCTCTATTCTAGATTGGAAATGGGAGGAGATAAGTATGGATTTTATAGTTGGACTCCCTACTACTCAGAGGAATTTTAACTCCATTTGGGTGATTGTAGACCGTCTGACCAAGTCTGCACACTTCATTCCTGTCCGCATAGATTTCCATCCAACTAACTATGCAGAGTTGTATTTTAATCAGATAGTCCAACTTCATGGGATACCTCATACTATTGTCTCTGATAGAGGACCACAGTTCACTGCTCGCTTTTGGGAGCACTTACATGGCTTATTGGGAACTAAGTTAGTAAGAAGTTCTGCCTATCATCCATAAACCAATAGACAAACTGAATGAGTAAATCAAATCTTAGAAGATATGTTGAGAGCATGTGTCATCTCGGCTAAGGGTTCATGGGCAAAGTAGTTGCCCCTGGCTAAATTTTCTTACAATAATAGTTATCAAGAGAGTATCAAGATGGCACCGTTTGAAGCTTTGTATGGCCGAAAGTGTAGAACCCCATTGAATTGGGTAGAAGCCAGTGAAAGGAGATATTATGGAATTGATTTTGTTCAAGAAGCCAAAGAACAAGTCCGTACTATCCAAACCCATATGGCCATAGCTCAAGCTAGGCAGAAAAGTTATGTTGATCACCGTAGAAAACCTATTGAGTTCGAAGTTGGAGACTTCGTTTATCTGAAAGTCTCACCCATGAAGAGTGTCCAACGCTTTGGTGTGAAGCGAAAGCTTGCACCGAGATATGTTGGTCCAGTTTGAAATCATTAGACAAAGTGGTAAGGTAGCATACAAGATCCAATTACCTCCTAAGATGAGTGCTATCTTCAATATCTTTCATGTATCCCAATTGAAGAAATGTCTTTGCGTCCCTGAAGAGAGAGTTCCACTGGGGATATCGAGTTAAAATCTGATTTGACTTTTGAAGAAAAGCCGGTCCAAGTAATTGACACTCATGAGCGAGTGACTTGGAGTCGAGTGGTCAAGTTTTATGAAGTCATGTGGAGTAATCAGGGTAGTGAACGCGATGCAACATGGGAAAGAGGAGATTATTTGAGGGACGGTTATAAGGAATTCTATCAACAATGGTACGCTTGTCAAATCTCAGGATGAGATTTTTATAAGGGGGAAGGCTATAACACCCCTAGTGTTTGGCTTCCACATTTGCACTTGCATTTCATGAACATGAGCATCATGCATCCATTCATGAGCTTATATTGCATGAAACATGTTTTAGAAACATTGCAACATATTGTTATATTTCATGTGTGTTTGTTTTATGAAATGAATAGTGTGCAACACTCAAGTGCAACATGTGCAATTCACTTTAGTAAAACATGGTTAGTTAGAACTATGCAACAAAATCAGGAAACATGTGAAACATGACTTTGAAATAAAGGTAACATCTCATTGGTTTTTCCTTGTTTCAGTACATGTAATGCTTGATTTTGGTGTGACCAATATGGGGTGTGGCTAATTATTCTCCTAAGAACCTTGGTTATACTTAGAATGTCATTAGGAATAATGTTCATGTTGATCATTTTGCCTAATTAGGTTCCCAAGTCATGGTTTGACCATTATGGACCCCTAGAGCTCCTGAGTTTGACTATTTAAAAAGTATAGCTTAGAGTGTTTGCATGTCTGAGCAACCTAAAGAAAAGTTGTAGTAAATTTTATAAGGAACAAACTTTGCTTAGAAGCCAAGTCATGAAAATGTGCACAACATGCTCAAAAAGGTCCCACAAGTTAGTTTTGGGGTTGTATTCAACACTTAGAAATTTTCTAAGTGTGAAGGCTGGATTTCAGTTTCATATACCCGACTTGTTCACATTGTAGCTCCCAAACCAAGCCGAACCAGCTCAAGCACCAATTGGAAAAGTTGAAGATATCACTTAGTACTCCAACTTTGTCAACTAATCCATGAGTTGAATCATCACGGTTTAGGAGTTATGTAGCATTGAAAATCGCCTGTTAGTCGGTTCACTTGTAACTGAATCGGATTTTCAGATTTGCTACAGTCATGACTGGCAGCAGAGCCTTGCCGCCACGTGCCCGGCTGGTCCTGACCGTGCTGTGTGCTGGCCAGTGTGAAGAGGAGGACGTCTGCTGCCTCTCTGCTCGCCCACACGCGCTCTGCCTCCCACTCGCTCTCTCTCGCGACGCCACTGCTCGCCATTGCCGACGCCACTCGCAGTTGCCACCGTAGCTCACCGTAGATGCTGTGCTATTGGCCAATCCATCTCGGCCATCACCACATCTTCTTCCACTCCACCTCCCAGACCTCTTGCTCTACTCCCTTGAACCGTTGGTAAGGCACATTTCAATTTCTGCTGTCGAAAACTTCACCGGAGCACGCCATGCTTGCGGTTCACATGTGGCTAGTGCCACTCCATCGCACCATGAGCTGCCTCTTCCTCTAGTTCGGCACCACGCTAGCTTGCTGATGCTCTGGCAGGAATAGCTCTAGATGCTACCGAGTGTGTGCCTAGGAACACCCCGGTGCACCTCACCGTGTCCGCCATGGCCGCGAGCATGAGCTCGTCGTGGCCGACCGCCTTGAACCTTTCCTGCCTCTTCTAGCATGCACATGAGGACCCTCATGAGCCATAGTATCTACCTCAAAGACGTAGTCCTTAGATTCACCGCCGTTGAGTCCAGAAGAGCCATGCCGCCGTGATGCTCGGGGTGCCGCAGTGTGACCGTGCGTGCGGCCAAGCTCACCGGCGCTACCCTAGCCACCCTTACCTTAGGTTATCTCTGAGTTAGGTCTCTAGGTAACTCTAGCACCTTTCGCTAGGTGATACCATGGCCAGGGTTGGCCAGGCGTGCCAGTTGGGCGTCCTCGCTGTCCACCATGGCCGCCGTCGTCCATGCTCCGAGGGGCCATTCACTGTGCTCCGTACATCCCTCAACGCGGTTGGGCTCGGGGATGGCGACGGTGGTGACGCAACCGACTGAGCCCTCCACGCCAGCGAGGAGCTCACCGGAGCACCGCGGCAGTCCCTCCCCTATTTTCGTCTCACTGAACATGCGGGCCCTGCTGACGTGTGGACCCCACGTGACAGTGACTACGTATTCAAAAGCTAGTTCAAATTTTCAGATTTGGATGCTGTTTTGTAAAATTTGTATCTCCAGTTTTGTAGATCCAAATTGGGTGGTTCCAATTTTGTTAGGATAATAGTGAAGTCTAGTATTTAGGAAAAATATGACATGAACACTTGTATTGGAAATTTTGGATGAATTAAATAGGAACTTGAAATATGTTTCTAAATGCATGCAAACTTGTTTAAATTATATCTTGAGTTTCTGTGCTCCAAAAATTATGAAATTTTGTTGGTAAGCTATTCTTGCTTAGTAGAAGCTCTAGGTAAAAATTTTAGAGTCATTGAATATATGGTTTTTGAGTTATAGATTTTCCTTTTATCATTGAATGATCCTTGTGTAAATTTTTGTAAATTATCTAGGAATCCAATGACCATGAAATTTTGTGGGGAGTATCCTAGTACCTTAAGGATGCTAGAAAAAATATAAAATATGTTGCTTGACACTTTTCACTAAGGTTTCCTAATTATGTCATTATAAGCCATTATGTCTTATCATTTTTGTGTAGGCTGTTATACTTGCTCAAATGATGTGAAATTTTTATAGTGGTCTACTTAGGAGCATGTAGTACCTACTGTAATGTTTGTAGATTAAATGGTGTAGTTCTCATATATGTTTGTTATTTCTCTTAATTAATTAAATAAATTAAGAAAGGCACTAAAAGAAATGGAATGATGGTGAACACCTTACTTTCTGGTGTTCTTGTGACATGTGTGATGAGTGAGTAAAGTTAGTTTTGTCCAATTATATGTTTGCAATATAAGTTAATAATTATTTTTCTGCATTATGTCTTTCGGGACAGTTCTGGGGACTTTACAAAGTTTCCCATGATAATTTGGTTTTCTGATAATGTGGTGAATACAAAAGTTGTAGATAACTTATGTATCTAGCTCCTATCAAAATTTGGTGACATTTGGCCTAGTAGTTTAGGAACTACAGTTGTTCAAAGTTAGATTCCAGAGTTGCTTGTTCTCTGTCTTGTGTAATTCTGTAAATTCGACCTGGTAAAGGTTAGAATTATGCCTTGAGGTCTAAAAATAAATTTTAGGTAATTTCATAAGCTTTCCAAATTGTCTTATTGCATGTCATTTGGACTTGTAGATCTTCAGTTATGTTTAGTTTACCATACCGCTGTATAGTCTCTATTTTGCTGAAATATGAATGTTTGTGTGCATGCCTTGTTGCAATGTTCTTGTTGATTGTTTAGGTGCTAGCCTAACTTGAGAACATGCTTAGGTGCAGGTGCTGGGTCCTTAACTGAAGATGAGCAATTATACATTAGATTGTATAAACTTGGTAAGTAAAGTGATTTGAATAGAGCCTAAGTCGGAAAATATGGACTGCAGTAAGCATGTGCATTTCCCGAGCATCCCTAACTTCGTTCATGTGCATCCATGATATTTATCTTGCGCATTCAAGCAATAGGTGTGCCGGAGGGAGTGACGCTGCTGGAGTTCGAGGGAGCCAACCAGGAGGAGGAGCCCGAGGTGTAGGAAATCGACGAAGCAGCCACCGAGGAGGAGTTGCCCGAGTGCCCTGACCACCAACCGTCCTCTTTCCAGAAAGGCAAGCCTCGGAGCATATTAAGTCTCCCATATTTTTTACAAATACCTTGAGTACCTTTTATTCATTGATTATGCATTAAGTATAGGAATTGGTTGGAACCAATTATTGCATTATATATCCATCCTTGTCCAGATATCGCACTGGAATCCTATTTAAGTTCAGGAACGGGTTAAATGTTTAGCCATACTTAGTGCGGTAGAAGTCAGGTGATTTCCTATCACCTACAAGCCTTAGGATGAGGTGGATCACGGTTGGCTATATTTGCTATCGTGGAAAAGAACCATATTAATAATGAATTAAGATCGGGCGGAGTCTTGTGTAGGTTTGGACATAGTGACTCCCTCTGTGTCGTTTAAGGACCGATATGTTGTACGTCCTTATGTCATGTTGAACAGTAGCCTAACACTTAGCTGGCTGGATAAGTCGTTCCTGATCCGCGAAGCCTAGTAGCTCGATTCAGGCCGGGGACGCGAGCAGGGGTCCGCAATCTAGATGGAAGTAAGGATGTTGCAGGGGAGCCATTGGCGTAAGCCCAAGGGCGAGGTTAAGTCACCGAGCACTCATGGCAGAGTGGTTCTCTGATTTTGTGACACTATTTAGACTCACGACTCCTAAATTGTACCAACGGTGACTTGTTTACGACCCTGATGGGGGAAACAAGGTTTGTGTTAGGAATACCCCTCTAGCTGGATAGGAATCGATTCGAATCGCCGTCTCTCCTAGATAGTGAGAACTTGACTAAGCAGCGGCAACGTAGATTCAATTAATTTAACGATATGGTTAAATGGATGATGATGATAATGTTGTCATGAATTATACCTGCTATGGTTATTATTGTTTGCACCTTAATCAAATGATTGCTTAGTACAGGTGATAATATAGATGACAGGTTAATGGCTAAAAGTCACTGCTAGTTCAGGTTAAGAGTTGATCATTATTACTTATGCTTTTCCGCAAAAAGAAAGTGTTAGCCAGATCCACTAAATTAAGCTATGCATGATCCTTGGTGTCATTTGTTTTGGTTTCCGATGAGTAAGTCTAGCTGAGTACATTCTCGTACTCAGGGTTTATTCCCTCTTGTTGCAGATGACCTTCTATATCAGGGATTCTGTAAGTATTGTCTCCACCCGGCGGGTGACGAAGACTAGATCATGGGCATGATCTCTATTTCTCTTATCTAAATGCTTTTGCGGGTTGTGATCAGGAAACCAGTATTTGTATTTGAACTCGAGTGTGTAAGTCAAACTATTTGCTTCCGCGTACTTTACAACACTTGTTTTGTAATAACGATGACTCTGAGGTGATGTAATCTATTTGCAAACCGTCTATGAAATGTTGTAACATATGATATGTTTTGTTGAATTACTATGATCTTGGTTGTATGCAAGTTGGTTTGAAATCCTTTGAGATTTCAGTTGACTACCGGGTTTATATGGGCTCAAGTGCGAGAATTTGATCATTTCGGCAATTGTTTTTGTACTTGTTCTCTTATAAATTGGTAGATTCGGTGACACACGCTCGCAAAAGTGGCATTCGGCCGAGAGCCAGTGCCAATGGGTGTCTTCGCCAGCGACCAACATAAGCCCTCGGTTCGCTACAAGGAATCAGAACAAGGTGGTGATGGTTCGTCCAATCCTGGCCCAGAGGCTGACCAATCGTCGGCTACATCTGGCTCCAAGGTCATGGAGCTCGAAGAGGATCCAGCGAGAGAACCCAACCCCCTGGTCGACTAAAGGATGGTCCACCTCGACTACCTCCTCCATGACACACTACCGATAGACAGGATGGAGGCTCGACGACTCACACATCGCGCCAAGTCCTTTGTTCTTGTGGAGGGCGAACTCTACAAGAGAAGCCACATTGAGATCCTATAGCGCTGCATCCCCTTCGAATAGGAGAAGCATTTGCTGAGTGATATCCACAGTGGGGTCTACGATCGCCATGCCATGCATAGAACCCTGGTCAGAAACATGTTCTGACAGGGCTTCTACTGGCCTACCATGGTAGCTGATGCCGAGCAAATCGTACGCACCTACGAAGGGCACCAGTACTTTGCTCGGCAGACTCACCTACCAGCCCAAGCACTCTAGACAATCCCCATCACCTAGCCATTTGCAGTCTAGGGACTCAATCTGGTTGGACCACTCAAAAATGCGCCCGAGGGCGACACCCACTTGCTTGTCACCATAGACAAGTTTACAAAGTGGATAGAAGATCGGCCGATCTCTACAATCAAATCTGAGTAGGCCATGCTATTCTTCCTCGACATCATCCATCGCTTTGGAGTCCTAAACTCCATCATCATAGATAATGGCACGTAATTCACCAAAAAGAAGTTCCTTCGATTCTACGATGAATACCACATCTGGATCGATTGGGCCACCATCGTGTATCCCTTGAACGAATGGGCAGGTCAAGCGTGCAAACGGCATGGTCCTACAGGGCCTTAAGCCTAGGATCTTCAACTGGTTGAACAAATTTGGTGCACACTGGGTCACCAAACTTCCTTTGATACTCTGGAGCCTAAGGACAACCCCTAGTCGAGCCACCGGCTACACGCCCTTCTTCACGGTCTATGGTTTTGAGGCTGTCCTCCCAACCGACCTTGACTATGGAGCACTAAGGATCCAAGCATACGATGAACAAAGAGCTAAGGCATCCCATGAGGATACCATAGACCAGCTAGATAAAGCACACGATGTAGCCCTCCTCCACTCGGCCAAGTACCAACTGGGGTTGCGACGGTACCATAGCCGACGAGTGCGGGCAAAGCCTTCAACGTCGGGGACCTAGGTCCTCTGCCTCGTATAGAGCAACAAGGACCGCCACAAGCTCTCCTCGCCATGGGAGGGACCATACGTCATCGCGGAGGTACTCTGGCTAGGCGCCTACAAGATAAAAACCATTGAGGGTGAGGTCTTCACCAATGCCTGTAACATTGAGCAGCTACGTCGATTTTACCCCTAATAAATGCACACATTTTACTTACCAGTTTTGTTATCAAAACTCCCTAATCCTTCATGACATCCGATCCTAGCAAAACACTAGGAGGTCAGGCCTCACTTGGGGGCTGATATAAGTACATTTATCCTACAAAAATTCTCTGTGCCTGTCCTCTTTACGATTAAGTCCTAGGAGCAAGGTTTTCAGGAACAAGCTCTGAGTAAAACTAGGTGGACTGCGAGAAACCTATGCCCCAGTGGCTATGGTGCCTTTGCTCACCAGCATGATTAGAGCTAGCTCACCCGCACTCCAAGATTTTATGACCTTAACGGTGGGAAGGGTCGGAATGCACTAAACCTCTTTACAAAAAGAGGGAGAAGAGCTAAAAAGTTGTTTGCTATAAATGAGGAGCTCATCCATTTTGCACAAATTCGACGCTTGGCTTATCTACCTAACTAAATTCTTACATGGGATGTTCTCATCCTCTATTTCTACAGGGAAATCTTGTCTCAATAGGTAACGCGAGTCGATCGAACAGCTTGGTCACTAATGAGAAATGGATAAGGAACAAGCAGGATCACGCTCACATCCGAGGGAGGCTTTCTGAACCCATCACTCTTACCATCAAGGTAAAACCGATGCCCAGGTCGATCGGACGGCTTAAGACCGCTGCCGAAAGATAAGCATCCTCACTTGCTTACTTTACATATTAACTTCATTACCGAGCCTCTGACCCCAACAACGGTGGGGGTCAGGAATTGCTTGGGGGATGGCAAGGGTGTCTATTCGCTTAGACATTCTCTTTGCCTAGCCCCTCCTTGTGTTTCAAAAATTGGAGGCATGGTGTGCGGGCAGCAAACTTTGAGTAAGCCTAGGTCAGGACCGCTAGGACCCTATGCCCTAGTAGCTACAGGTGTTTTTGTCCACTAGCGTGATCAGAGTCTTTATCTCCGCACTCCAAACCTTAACCTCCACCTTCTCAGGAAGGACTTAGAGGGGCCTACCTACAGAATCTCCATCGAGGAGAGGCTGTCGGGTCACCCAAATTGGCCGAACGGCTCGGGCCACTGCCTAGAGACAGATACAGAAGAATGGGAGTCTCATGTAGTTTACGCAAGACTGTCTAACCCGAACCATGCATGGACATATCTGGTAAAGAGCTCACAGAACCCATCACTCAGTGCCATCGAGGTAACATTATCAGCCCCATTTTTTATTAAACTATGATCATTCATACATTCATCCATTCAATCATCTCGTACATCCAAGCATTGCACATGTGATTGCCACAGTCACAATGCTTCGTGTTGTGTCACAAAGTGGTAGTTGTCTCATTCGATATGAACAGGCGATTGACTGAGGTTCGAAGGCTAGGCCCATGAAAGGCTCGAGGCCACCTCATGTCAAATAGAGCCAGGGGAGAAAAATTGAGATGAGCCCCAGCGGCCTTGCCCGACCCCTGCTCAGAAGCGGATAGGGACATCTCGACCCATCTTGTTTGATTCTAACCTCAAGCCGAACCCACAGAATCTCCAATCGAGGAGAGGCCAATGGGCCACCCAAGCCTAATTGAACGGTAGGCGGGTTAAGAAGTAGTGGAATGCCACATGAGGGCTCTACCAATCCCATCAGTGGATGACGGACCCTGAATTCCACTCGAACATGCCCATTAGTGAGCTCACCGAGCGTGACACTCGAGCCATCGAGACAAGTGTCGTTAGCTCGGCCCCTCTAGGTGGCGGAAACCGAGGATGGGGTGATGCATGAATCATGGCCAACCCTTATTGAACCCCACAGGGCTCGAGGGCTCGAGCCGCCTGATCCTAGATTGAAAGACCGAGGGTCAAAGGTCGGAGGGACTGAGGCTGCCTCATGTCGAACAAAGAGCCAGGGGAGAAAACATAGATGAGCCTCAACGGCCTGAGCCCATCCTGCCTAGAAGCAGACAGGGTCATCTCAACCTTCTCGTTCGATCCTAGCCTCTAGCCGAGCCCCATAGAATCCCCATTGAGGGGGAATCTATTGGAAGGTAGGGTTAAGGAGCAACGGAATGCCACACGAGGGCTTTGCCAACCCCATCACAAGCGACGGGAAACCAGATTCCATTTGAACATGCCCATTAGCAAGCTCATTGAGTATGTTACTCGAGCCACCCTAGGCAAGTAACAGTTAACTCAACCCGACAGTGAGCCGACCCTTGACTGAATCCCCACCATGCGAGGGGGCTCGAGGAAGGTTGGACTTGCAAGGAGATCTAACTGCACGATCGCAGAATGATAGCTAAGATCCTAGGGAGAGGGTATGTGCGAATACAAGAGATGCATTCTCCTAAGTTTCACTATCCTCCCCTCGATTTTCAGCGACATCCGACCCCAGCAACGGCAAGGGGTCAGGATCTCACTCAGGGGGCTGATAAAGGAATAAGTATACTTTTTCTAAAACAATCAGTTGCGTCAGACCTCTTCTTTACACTAAGCCTAGTGGCAAGGTTTGTGGAAACGAATAATTGATCATGTCTAGTTAGACTACAAAACACCTATGCCTCGGCAGCTATGTTGTCTTTGCTCACTAGCATGATCGAAGTTCTCCCTTACACCTCAGGGCCCTATGGTCTTAATGAATGGAAGGGTCAAAATACGTGAGCCTTCTCTTTTCACATACAAAAAGGGAGGGAAACAAATTCAATCAAACAAAACAAAATAACAAAGTTATGAATTTGTTCTTATAATGCATAAGGATCGGCAATTGTCCATAGAGTACAATGAGGTTCATCCAAATTCACCCAACCTAATTGACTAACTATCCCCTCCGAGGAGAACTATATCTTCAACTCTATCCGCTAGGTCCCGTGCGAGAGGAGCCACCGCTGTCTCTATTTCATCCAGCTCAGAGGCTTCATAGCTAGGCGCGAAGCTAAGGCTCATTATCTCCAAGTCAATACTATCGACATAGTGGGAGTGGGCGATGGTGAAGGCTTGGGTGATTCCAGATCGAAGAGCTTCCCTCTCGAGCTGGTGCACCCGTGCCGTGATATCTATGGCATGGGCTGCAAGCGAGCTGGTTCCCTCCAACTGTGCCACCTCTAGGTTGTCGTGGACCACCTTGAGGGCAACACACAGGAGATCATGCTCATCGCTCTCTGCCTAAAGGCCCCTCCATGCCTCGGCAAGCTCTATGGCCAGCCCAGCAGAGACGCTCTCGGCCTCCAGCCTTTAGGCTACCATGGTTCTGAGATTAGCCTATAGGGAGCCGATCCTCTGCTATGCCTCATCATGCTCTTGGATGGCCAGGTCGCGCTCTCTATGGGCAGTGTTGTGCTCTGAAGTGGAGCCTCTCCATAGTCTGACATAGCTCGTCTTGCTCCCTACAGTAGCCGAGCAACCGCCTCGGCATCTAGATTCACCCTCTAGTTGTAGGGCCATAGACCTTTCCTTAGCTCCCAGCTTGAGCTCCCGCTCCTTCTCCACCTTAGCTAGGAGGTCGAGGATCCACTGGCGGGCCTCGGCGCCCCTCTAGAGTAGCTCATCCTGCTCCTTCTAGACTTTGGCTGCCTCTTCCTTGTCCTGTTACGCCCTCATCGATAGATCCTGGAATGCCTTCTCGGCATCCTCCGCGTCCCGATAGGCCTCGACCTCCCACTACCAGGAGACTAGCCGCCTCCTCAGCCAGGGGAGTTAGCTCGGCCACCCTATATTGTGCGACAGCAAGCTAGGCACTCACATCCCCATGCAGCCAGGCCTCTTCATTGAGGCGGTCCCATTTCTCCTTCTGCTCGTGAAGGAACCGAGATTTCTCACGGCTATGAGTGATAAGGGACTGAGAGAAGATCAACGTCAAAACATGAAAATACATGAAGAAAGAAGAAAGTGAGATGAGAGATTGAGTGAATACCCAGCCAATAGGAATGATGATGTCACGTAGGGTGACTCGGGCCTGGTTCAGAGCTTCCAGCATAGTCGAGATGCCCTCATTGAGACTCTCCCACTCTATGCTCTCGGTAGCATCAGTCGAGCAAGAAGAGTACCGATGTCGGGTCTCAGTAGATCCATCCACTGGAGCAGCGACTCACCCCTGCACGGGCGAGTGGCTGCCCCCCAACATCAGGGTCAAGGGTGACCCCCTGTTGGTCCTCTCCACCACCACCATGATGCCCGGGGACCCCTCGACCGTGTCTCCCTCCATCCAACCCACTGTCGGGCGCCGTCACTTGGAACACTGGTGGCAGTGGATCAGTGCCACATCCTCAGGCACCACCACGGCTATGTTCCGACTATGCCTAGCTTGTCATGGTCATGGCCCCCTCCATTTGCATTGGTGGAGCCTCGATTGGCGGCATCACGCCCACCACAATCGGCACCACAAGCGCGAGCGGCAACTCCATCCACCCCAATGTCGGTAGCAGAATCACCTTCTGTCGCCAGGTTGCTCGGTGACCTCCAAGGGTGCTCCTACAGCCCCAGTGTCTGCTTGACCCACCAAGGGCACGAGCACCACCGTAGGTGGCACCTAACCAGCCGATGAGGCTATGACAGTTGGCTCTGCTTTCACCCAAGATGAGAGCAACAGTCGGCCAACGACCGCTGTCTCACCTAAATGGCGACACTCTTCTTGGGTGCCAGCGCCAAAGAAGTACCCCATCTTAGGACGCTGCGAGAAACAAAGGGCGTCAGTCACGCTAAAAACAGATAAAACAGATAAACAGATAAAACAGAGGAGTCAATTACTTACATCGGCGCTGTCAGGCGAAGGATACCTTTGAGGGATGAACCCCTAGGTCCTTGCTCCACCTCCTTGGGATGGGGCCATTTTGTGCCCGCCCCCTACTCCTGGGCCAATGGGGCTCAGCTTCCTTGCACTTGGGGTGTGGCGGCAGGAGGCATCCCCCTCCCTTGGCACCTCGGGAGTGGCAGTAGATCTACCCACCCTTGCTAGCTCTTGGGGCGTAGCGGTGGATCCATCCCTCTCCCGCTAGGGCTCAGGGGCTACACCCATCGGGTGCACTCAGCGTGCACCCGCTAGCAAGTCAAAAATCCCTAAGGCAATTCTACTCGAATCACCTAGGGCTCAGGGGCAACTATCGGGGACCAATATTAGGGTATCCAAAGAGGAGCTAATGACCATCAAATGTTGATTCATCCACGTGATCAAGAGTGTGACTACACCGCTTGTCGGGTCACTCCTCGTCCACCCACTAGGACCATGGGCCTCACCCCAAGCTGACTCCGCCTCGCCCTGACGTCTAAGGGCAGACATAGCCTCCCCCGATGTTTGAGTGAAGACTTCACCTCGCCCAATGTCTAAGGGCAAACTCCGCCTGGCCCAACATTCAGGGGCTGGCTCCACCTCACCCGACATCCAAGAGCTGGCTTCACCTCAGCCCGACGTTCGGGGGTGAAAGCTCTAGTTTGGTTTTGGTGAATTGATGAAACCCTAAGTGCTAACCTAGTTTATCAAGTGATCATGAGATAGGTAGCACACTCCAAGTGGTGAAGCAAATGAAGATCATAGCATGATGATGATGATCAAGTGCTTGGACTTGGAAAGAAGAAAGAGAAAAACAAAAAGCTCAAGGCAAAGGTATAAACTAGAGGAGCTATTCTATTTTGGTGATCAAGACACTTAGAGAGTGTGATCACATTTAGGTTTGATAGCCGTACTATTAAGAGGGGTGAAACTCATATTGGAATGCGGTTATCAAAGTGAGACTAGATGCTCTAACTCATTGCATATGCATTTAGGATCTAGTGGAATGCTAACATCCTTGAAAATGTTTGTGAAAATATGCTAACACATGTGCATAAGGTGATACACTTGTGGTTGGCACATTTGAGCAAGGGTGAAAAAGTTAGAGGTGAAAAGGAGTTAGTCTTGCTAGTCACTGAGTGATCGGACGCTGGTCTCAGAGGGACCGGTGCGTTCGGTCAAGTGTGGCAGCAAAGATGCCAGCGTCGATCATCGACTGGACGCTAGGTCTTGGACTGATCGGATGCTGAGGTCTAGGGTCCAGTCCTGTTGTCGGGCAACATAGAGAAAAGTCAATGAGTGACCGAATGCTTGCAGGGTCTGGTCAAGCATGACCAGACACATCCAGTCGAAGAAAATCGTTTCTAGAACCTTACTAGAAATGACCAGACGCTGGAGACTGAGCATCCGGTCAGTTTGTGCTCTACGTCCAGTCAACAAGATGACCATTGAAATCTGACAAACAGTATTTGAAGTAGGGGATACGTGGCGTGAATCACGTGACCGGGCGCTGAGGGCTAGCGTTCGGTCAATCGGACCGAAGCATTTGGTCACCCTGCGTTGTGCCCAGTGAAGGAGTACAATGGCTCTATTTTGTGGGGGCTTCTATTTAAGCCCCATGGTTGGTTCAAGCTCACACCTTTGTCCATTTTCATTGACATGGCAACCTTGTGAGCTTAGCCAAAGCCCTCCCACTCATCTCCATCATTGATTCATCATCTTTGTGAGATTGGGAGAGAATCTAAGTGCATTGCTTGAGTGTTTGCATCTAGAGGCACTTGGTGTTCATGTTTCGCTATGGGATTCGCTTGTTACTCTTGGTGGTTGCCGCCACCTAGATGGCTTGGAGTAGCGATGATCATTGAGCGGAGGGTGGTGATTGTCTCCAGCTCCGATCATGGTGATTGTGAGGGGTTCTTGACCTTTCCCCGGTGGAGAGCCAAAAGGTACTCTAGTGGATTGCCCGTGGCTTGTGTGATCCTCATCTTGTGTTGGTTGTGCGGCACCCTATTGAGGGTTTAGCATGTGATGCCAATTAGCGCGTGAACCTCCAAGTGAGTGAATCGCCACAATGAGGAGTAGCTTGTCGGCAAGCAAGTGAACCTTGGTAAAAATCATTGTGTTCATCATTTGATTCTGAGGTGATTGGTCTTCATTGTTATTCATTCTTATGATTGATTGGCTCCTTCCTCGACATGACGGTATAACCTTCTTGATCACTCTCTTTACATTACCGCAAACTAGTTATCAAGCTCTTTAGTGTAGCTAGTTGTGAGAGCTTGCTTGGTTGGTTGGTGTGACTCTTTAGTTAGTCTTTGAGAGCACACTAACATAGAGTAGTGTCATAGCCATTGTGTGAATAGATACTATCTAAACTAAAATTGTGGTAGGTGGCTTGCATTTTGAGTAGGCTAGCGCAACACTTGCTTCGCCTCATAATTGTCTAACCATTTTGTTAAGTGTTGTTGTAGAATTTTTTATTAGGCTATTCACCCCCCTCTAGCCATTAGGACCTTTCAAGTGGTATCAGAGCTGAGGTCACCGTGATTTGAGGCATAACAACCTTCGGTGTAAAAATGGCTCAAATCAACAACACCAAGAAGGCATCCCAATTTGATGGCACAAATTATCCTTATTGGAAGTCAAAGATGACCACACACATCAAGTCAATCAATAAAAAGGTGTGGAAGGTGGTAGAAACCAAAATTGAGATTGGTGATCCGGAGAATCCCACAGCGGCCGAAGAAGTGCTTCTCTAAAACAATGACATTGCTCTAAGTGCTATTCATGATGCAATTGATGAGAGAACATTTGAGCAAATCAAGAATATTGAGATAGCACATGAGGCTTGGAAGAAGTTGGAAGAATTATTTGAGGGCGCTCAAGCCATGAAGGGTGCAAAGGATTACATTCTCAAGGAGAAGTTTGCAAGCTTCAAGATGAAGGAGGATGAGAGTGTGCCGGAGATGTTTCATAGACTTCAAGTGCTTATCAATGATCTCAAAGCACTTGGAGAAGAGGTGAAGAACAAGGACTTCTCCCACAAGTTCTTGAGATGCTTACCTTCAAGATTTGGCACATTGGTCACTATTCTAGTAAGGAGTGGTTTGGACACCATGACACCAAACCAAGTGTTGAGAGACATCATGACCGATGATACATATAGAGATGAAGATGAGAAGGAAGAAAAGAAGGAGAAGAAAGATGAGAAGAAGGATGAGAAGAAGAAGAGTGTGGCGTTTAAGGCCACATCATCCAAGGGCAAAGCTAAGCAAGAAACATCAAGTGAAGAAGATGAATCTTGGGATGATGATGATGAGAAGATGGCCCTCTTTGTGAAGAGATTTGGCAAGTTCATGGTGAAGAAGGGCTACCATGCTAGAAGAAAGAAGTCTTCATCCAAGAACAAAGAAGAGTCAAGAAGGTGCTTCAAATGTGAAAGCAAAGATCATCTTGTTGCTCAATGCCCATACAATAGCGACAATAATGATGACAACAAGAAGAACAAGAAGAAGGACAAAAATGAAAAGAAAGAGAAGAAGGACAAGATGGCCTTCAAGAAGAAGAAGGGTGGTTCATATGTGGTCACTTGGGATAGTGATGCTTCCTTAAGTGATAATGATGATAGTGATGATGACAAGACCACCAAGAAGAAGGCATTTGCAAGCATTGCTATCAATGAGAAGCCTTCTCTCTTTGAATTTTCATCATGTTTCATGGCCAAGGCCACTAAGGTACAAACTAGTGATGATGAAAGCGATGAAGAACATGATGATGAAAATGAAAATGAAAATAACCATGATAGTGATAGTGATGATGATGAACCTACTAAGGATGAATTATTTGACATGCTAGAAGATGCTAGAGAACACTTTGACATCAAGAGAAGGGAATGCAAAAGCTTGCATAAGAAACTAAAAGCCCTTAAGCAAGCCTTTGATGAGCTTAATGCATCTCATGAGAGGCTAGAGTAAGCCAATGAGAAGCTTGGCAAAGCTCACAAAAAACTTGAAAAGGCTCATTCCTCTTTGCTTGATGAGCAAAATAAAAAGAAGCATGTTGAAACTTGCAATGTAGGTTTAACTTGTGATATAGTTGATGAATCACTATCTATGCCTATCATTGTTGCTCCTACTAACCCTTCTTGTAGCACTTCCACTTCTGCCTCATCTAGTAGTGATGGTCTCACTTGTGATGCCTCACTAGTGGTTGAGAATGAGAACCTCAAGAAGGAGGTCAATAAGATCACTCACACCTTGGCTAAGGCCTATGGTGGTGAGAACCGCTTGCTTATGTGCTTGGGTAGCCAAAGAGCTTCTCTCTATAAAGAGGGATTGGGCTATACCCCCAAGAAAGGCAAGGCGGCCTTTGCTCCTAACAAGACTAGTTTTGTGAAGAACAATGGTCGGTTTTGCACTAGTTGCAAGCAAGTTGGTTATATAGAGCAAAAGTGCATGAACAAGAAGTCATAAGCTAATGGATCCTCCTTTAAGCTTGATTCTTTCTATGTACTTACCAAGGGTGTAAATGGTGTAAAGGCTAAGTTCATTGGTAAACCATGGATGGGCTCAAAGAAGAAAGTCATTTGGGTACCAAAGAGCTTAGTGACTAACCTTCAAGAATCCAAGCAAGTTTGGGTACCTAAAAAGAATTGATCTTCCTTTGTAGGTAAATTATAAAGCCGGAGGAAGGCATTGGGTTCTTGATAGTGGGTGCACTCAACACATGACCGGTGATGCAAGAATGTTCAACTCAATCAACACCAATGGCAATGATGGTTATGATAGTATCACATTTGGTGACAATGGCAAAGGCAAGGTCAAAGGGCTTGGTAAGATTGCAATATCCAATGACATGAGCATATCCAATGTGTTGCTAGTAGAGAGCTTGAACTTCAATTTGCTATCCATGGCTCAATTGTGTGATCTTGGATTCAAATGCATATTTGGGGTAGATGATGTAGAGATCATAAGTGTAGATGGCTCTAATTTGATCTTCAAAGACTTTAGATATGAGAATCTATACTTGGTTGATTTCAATGCTAGTGAAGCTAGATCATCTACATGCTTGTTCACTAAGTCTAGCATGGGTTGGTTATGGCATAGAAGGCTTGGTCATGTTGGAATGAAACAATTGAATAGATTGATTAAGCATGACTTAGTTAAAGGCTTGAAAGATGTTGTGTTTGAAAAGGATAAGCTTTGTAGCTCTTGTCAAGCCGGCAAACAAGTTGGAAACACCCATCCTAAGAAAAGCATGATGAGCACTAGTAAAGCATTTGAGTTATTACACATGGATTTGTTTGGGCCAACACAATACACTAGTATCGGTGGAAACAAATATGGCTTTCTGATAGTGGATGACTACACTAGATACACATGGGTATTCTTTCTAGGGAAACAAAAGTGATGTATTTGCAACATTCAAATTATTTGTCAAAGGCATTCACAATGAGTTTGAAACAACCATCAAGAGAGTTAGAAGTGACAATGGTAGTGAGTTCAAGAACACTAGAATTGATGAGTTGTGTGATGAATTTGGAATTAGACATCAATTCTTGGCCAAGTACACACCTCAATCAAATGGCCTTGTTGAGAGGAAAAATAGAACACTCATTGATATGGCAAGGTCTATGCTTAGTGAGTACAATGTGAGTCAATCTTTTTTGGCCGAAGCTATCAACATGGCTTGCTATCGTAGCAACCGCCTCTATTGTCACCGATTGAAAGAGAAAACACCATATGAGCTCTTGAATGGTAGAAAGCCCAACATTGCATATTTTTGGGTCTATGGCTGCAAATGCCATATCTTGAAGAAAGGCACAAGATTAGGCAAGTTTGACAAGAAATGTGATGAAGGATTCCTATTTGGTTATTCCACTACAACCAAAGCATATAGAGTTTGGAATTTGGATAGTGGTACTCTTGAGGAAGTTCATGATGTTGAATTTGATGAAACCAAGGGTTCACAAGTAGAGAATGAGAACTTGGAAGATGTTAGAGGCATTCAACTTTCAAATGCCATGAAGAACATGGATATTGGTGAATTGAGGCCTAGGCAAGTAAATGATGATGAAGATGATCAAGTACAAGTGCTCTCTAACTCAAATGTACAAGATGATACAACTCAAGCTAGTACAAGTGGATCTCATGATAATGAACAAGATCAAGTGGCTAGTACATCATCTCAATCCAATGATCAAGCAAGTGCAAGCAATCAAGTTCCAATACTCCAACCAACCAATGTTGCAAGGGATCATCCATTGGACACTATCATTGGTGATATTTCTAGAGGTGTACAAACAAGATCAAGATTGGCATCATTTTGTGAGCATTTCTCATTTGTGTCATCTATTGAACCAAAGAAGATAGATGAAGCATTGAAGGATATTGATTGGGTGAATGCTATGCATGAAGAATTGAATAACTTCACAAGAAATCAAGTATGGGAATTAGTAGAGAGACCAAAGGGACACAATGTGATTGGAACCAAATGGGTCTTTAGAAACAAGTAAGATCAAGATGGGATAGTGGTAAGGAACAAAGCAAGATTGGTAGCACAAGGCTATACACAAGTTAAAGGTCTTGACTTTAGAAGAAACATATGCCCCGATTGCTAGATTGGAAGCAATAAGAATCTTGCTAGCCTATGCTTGTGCCCAAAATATCAAGCTCTATCAAATGGATGTTAAGAGTACATTTCTCAATGGTTACATCAATGAAGAAGTATATATTGAGCAACCTTCTGGTTTTGAAGATGACAAGAAGCCCGACCATATGTACAAGTTGAAGAAGGCATTGTATGGCTTGAAGCAAGCACCAAGAGCATGGTATGAGAGATTGAGGGACTTCCTACTCTCTAAAGGGTTCATGATGGGCAAGGTTGACACCACTCTTTTCATCAAGAAGATTGGAAAAGATTTATTTGTATTGCAAATCTATGTTGATGATATCATATTTGCATCAACAAATCAAGACTTTTGTGATGAGTTTGGAAAGATGATGGCTAATGAGTTTGAGATGTCCATGATTGGAGAGTTAAGTTACTTCCTTGGTCTTCAAATCAAGCAATTAAAGAATGGTACTTTTGTGAGGCAAGGCAAGTATATCAAGGACATGATCAAGAGGTTTGGCATGAGTGATAGTAAAGTCATTAGTACACCAATGAGAACCAATGGCAACTTGGATAGTGATGCAAGTGGAAATATAGTGGATCAAAAATTGTATCAGTCTATGATTGGAAGCCTACTCTATGTGACCGCATCAAGGCCGGATGCCATGTTTAGTGTATGCATGTGTGCAAGATTTCAAGCCTCGCCAAGAGAAAGTCATTTGAAGGCTACTAAGAGAATATTGAGGTACTTAAAGCACACACAAAATGTTGGTTTGTGGTATCCCAAAGGAGCAAAGTTTGAGCTAGTTGGTTACTCCGACTTGGATTATGTAGGATGCAAAGTTGAAAGGAAGAGCACCTCGGGCACATGTCAACTATTGGTAAGATCACTTGTTTCATGGACATCAAAGAAGCAAAATAGTATTGCATTATCAACCACCGAAGACGAATACATATCCGTGGTAGTTGTTGTGCACAAATACTTTGGATGAAGGCCACTTTGAGTGACTTTGGAATCAAGTTCAAGAAAGTGTCATTGCTATGTGATAATGAGAGTGCAATCAAGTTAATCAACAATCCGATTCAACATGCAAGAACAAAGCATATTGATGTCCGCCACCATTTCATAAGAGATCACCAACAAAAAGGAGATATTTGCATTGAGAGTGTAGGCATCGAAGATCAACTTGCCGATATATTCACCAAGCCATTGGATGAGAAAAGGTTTTGCAAGCTAAGAAATGAGTTGAACATATTGGATTTCTCAAATATGTGTTGATGCACCCCCCCCCCCCCCACTTATATGACATGCCTCTCCTTCGAGCAATCCAAGGTAAAAGTTGATTGGCATGACATATATCCTTGCTAAGGACATGTTTAGTGCATCTAGTCATTTCTCTATTTTATTAGGCTCATTCACGAAAATCAAATGAATTTGATGTTTATATGGTATCTTATGTAGACTGGGGATCCTGATCTTCCATCAGGTGATGGTAAATATCAGTTGTGGCAGAGAATGACACACCGATCTGGCTTCAGATCAAAGATCGAACCCTGCAATCTTAGCACCATAGCTCCTCTAGGTTATCAACCGAGTCATGGACCAGGTTGACCTCGCCTAAGAAGGCTAATCCCTACCTACGCAATGAAGAACACAAGCAAGAACAAGAAAGAACGCAACCAAATTGCAGATGAATGATAAAACTCACGAAGTTGGGGTCTCACAAACCGATGAATGGTGAAACTATTCTTGACAGATTAATCTAAGCAAAACCCAAACCCTAATGACGGTGGCAGGCATATGATTATAAAGGTCTTAGGTTCATCGCCTATCCATGGACGCGCCCCCTAATGGGCCCAAACACTGATACACGGTCCAACGGACCAAAAGAAGGTGTCGCACCATCCTGGTAGATTCTGGATGCTAACTTGTTTCAACGATTCCTATTGATTCCGAAGAGCTTTTGATGTGAAACCACTTAGGATTGGCTTCCTTATCAAATTATCTTTCCATCCATATGTGGATCATCAAAAACTGGAGTCTGGATACGTCCTAGGTGATCAGTTTAAGGCAGACTAGGTCCTTGGATTCCGAGGCAGACTTGAACTTGAGTTGCTTTAGGGCCTCCACCTCGGGGACTTGAACCGAATTAGCCTCAGGCCTCCTTCTTGACTTGGACACCCTTGCTAGCCTTCTTCCCCTCCATCCCATGCGCCAAACATAGTCATATGCATGGGTGCCACAAGGAACATCAAGCAAATTATCATGGGACAAAGATAAATCAAGAGAGGGTTCCACTAACAATTGCTCTATGATAGCATAGTTTGTGGAAAAATTTAGTACATTAAGACAATTTTCACCTTTCATGAGTGTAGGACCATGGGAATTACCTGTGTTCTCAGCAGGAGTAATAGGTGCATGGTGAAGTGATGGTTCTGAATTTGCATATGAGGTTGTGAGCTCCTCATTTTCTTCCATGTCATCCTCTCTGCTTATGTACATTATTCTGTAGAAGGTTAGTCATAGCAAGAGGAATAACAACAGACTCTTCCTCTAAATGGTGCACCTCAGCATATGAAGTCAAAACAGGAGGTGGATTAACAAAAGTTTCTCGCATAAGAAGTTTCATATCATTCCAAGTTTGAGGTTTATCAGAAGGATCTAAAGACTCCCACCAAGATAAAGCAGAATGTCACAAAACACTAGCTGCATTTTTTACCTTCCTCCTTGGACACATAAAGTGAGTAGCAAATATGTTATCTATGGTAATTTCCCACTCCATGAACTCATCAGCACCTATACCATCATAAGTCGGTGGATACGAACAACCTGTCATTGTTAGAAGATAGCAAAATACAACACAAAAGTATTATCCCTATCAAATGACTATGTGGTTGCAGTGGTGTCACTTTTCACAGCAAGTGGAAGTGTCTTACCAAGCTCTTACAAAGTTCTTACCAACACAAACAGTGGACGGTATAACCGGCGGCTGGTTCATGATACCTGTGAGGCAGTGGTACCGAGATTGCAAGGACCTTTTTTTGTACTGATCTGAAGTATATATGTGGAGCTTGGGAGGCAAACAAAGAGTAATATATATATCTGGCACACAAGTCAGTAACAGAAAGTAATACTGAATTATAGTCCAAAGTACTTGTTCTCATTGCTGGTCTAAAATGTTCCAAGTACCAGGTGTGTGACAAAAGTATGGTAGATAGCAAGGTGACAGGTGTGTGAAAAACAAGTATGGTGGATGGAAACAGCAATACAAACAAGGAACCAGACAGCACATGCTAACACAGCTCACTTTGGTCTTCTCTATGTGCTCCTCTAAATATTGTTCCTCTTTTGCCCCTCTTTTTTCTATTTTTTGGACTATCGTTGTTTTTTTGAAAAATTTTGACTTTTTTATTTTATTTTTTTGATATTTTTCCTTTACTTAGGAGCACAAAAGAAGTAACCATAGAAAATATGAGCTGAAACAAGTGAAAGACGTGGTCAGGTGTGTGACAAAAGTATGGTGGATAAGCAAGGTGACAGGTGTGTGAAAAACAAATATGGTGGATAGAAACAGCAACACAAACAAGGAACCAGACAGCACACGCTAACACAGCTCACTTTGGTCTTCTCTATGTGCTCATCTAAATATTGTTCCTCTTTTGCCCTCTCTTTTTTCTATTTTTTGGGCTGTCGTTATTTTTTGGGAAATTTTGACTTTTTATTTTATTATTTTGATATTTTTTCTTTACTTAGGAGCACAAAAGAAGTAACCACAGAAAATATGAGCTGAAACAAGTGAAAGACGTCGCTAGGTGTGTGACAAAAGTATGATGGATAACAAGGTGACAGGTGCGTGAAAAACAAGTATGGTGGATGGAAACAGCAACACAAACAAGGAACCAGACAGCATACGCTAACACAGCTCACTTTGGTCTTCTCTATGTGCTCCTCTAAATATTGTTTCTCTTTTGCCTCTCTCTTTTTCTATTTTTTGGACTGTCGTTGTTTTTTAGAAAATTTTAACTTTTTTATTTTATTTTTTTGATATTTTTCCTTTACTTAGGAGCACAAAAGAAGTAACCACAGAAAATATGAGCTGAAACAAGTGAAAGACGTGGCCAGGTGTGTGACAAAAGTATGGTGGATAGCAAGGTGATAGATGTGTGAAAAACAAGTATGGTGGATGAAAACAGCAACACAAACAAAGAACCAGACAGCACACGCTAACACAGCTCACTTTGGTCTCCTCTATGTGCTCCTCTAAATATTGTTCCTCTTTTGCCTCTCTCTTTTTTTATATTTTTTGGATTGTCGTTGTTTTTTAGGAAATTTTGACTTTTTATTTATTTATTTTTGATATTTTTCCTTTACTTAGGAGCACAAAAGAAGTAACCACAGAAAATATGAGCTAAAACAAGTGAAAGACGTGGCCAGGTGTGTGACAAAAGTATGGTGGATAGCAAGGTGACAGGTGTGTGAAAAATAAGTATGGTGGATGGAAATAGTAACACAAACACAGGAACCAGACAGCACACGCTAACACAGATCACTTTGGTCTTCTCTATGTGCTCCTCTAAATATTGTTCCTATTTTGCCCCTCTCTTTTTTTCTATTTTTTAGGTTGTCGTTGTTTTTTGGGAAATTTTGACTTTTTTATTTTATTTTTTTTATATTTTTTCTTTACTTAGGAGTACAAAACAAGTAACCACAGAAAATATGAGCTGAAACAAGTGAAAGACGTGGCCCGTGGAATTTTCAGAAAACTTGTTCAAAATCGACAAAAACCTTATGACCACGAAAAGAGGATCTTGTGACCACTTTTTGACCAATCTAAAATTTTTGAACCCCGGTAAACCTGGCATGGACGGATCCGAAATTTTTTTCTGATCGATTTTGATATATGGAACATCGAAATCAGAGTCCGTATGCGAAAACTGGACCAGCTTTAAGAATTGGCTTCGAATTAGAGGACAAAACAGGAACAATGTGCGTAAAATTGGTCACAACAGCAAAGATTTGATGGAAACGATAGGGGAAAACATACGAACTAGACTCTAACACGACCTAACCAGCAACAAGACCTCGATCCGAACACAAACTCAACACGACGGACTCTAAAACTGAAATATGCAAAGGCTGTGGTGCGGAAGGTTCTAGGGCAGGAAAAACGAGTATGGCACTGGACTATGGAACGAATGCGAAACACTCAAAACTAGGGAATAAAAGTGAACCTGATGATATACCTTAGCTCTGATACCACTTTATGCAGACGGGGATCCCGATCTTCCGTCAGGTGATGGTAACTATCGTTGTGGCGGAGAATGACACACCGATCCGGCTTCAGATCGAAAGATTGAACCCTGCAATCTTAGCACCATAGCTCCTCTGGTTATCAATCGAGTCATGGACCAAGTTGACCTCGCCAAGAAGGCTAATCCCTGCATGAGCAACGAAGAACACAAGCAAGAACAAGAAAGAACGCAACCAAATTACAGATGAATGATTAAACTCACGAAGTTGGGGTCTCATAAACCGATGAACGGCGAAACTGTTCTTGATAGATTAATCTAAGCAAAACCTAAACCCTAATGATGGTGGTGACATATGATTATAAAGGTCTTAGGGTTGTCGCCTACCCTGGACGCGCCCCCTAATAGGCCCAAACACGATACACAGTCCAACGGACCAAAAGAAGGTGTCACAGCACCCTAGCAGATTCTAGATGCTAACTTGTTTTGATGATTCCCGTTGATTCCGAAGAGCTTCTTATGTGAAACCACTTGGATTGGCTTCCTTATCAAATTATCTTTCTATCCATATGTGGATCATCGAAAACGGAGTCTGGATGCATCCTAGGTGACCAGTTTAAGGTAGACTGGTGCTGGATTCTGAGGCAGACTCGAACTTGAGTTGCTTTGGGCCTCCACCTTGGGGACTCAAACCGAATTAGCCTCGGGCCTCCTTCTTGACTTGGACACCCTTGCTGGCCTCCTTCCCCTCCATCCCATGTGTCAAACATGGTCATATGCATAGGTGTCATGTCCTCATCAGTATCACTATTGCTTCTATGCTTGACTTGATCTAGTGGTAGCATATGACATGTTTATGGGCTTGTAAACCTAGTGTTTAATCTATAAAATGAGCTCTAAGTGTTTAACTCAACATGGTACAAGATAACCCTTACTTATAGGTGTGACGAAGCTTGCCCTTGGATTAAACTGAGTTAAATATCTTTGGCAAATGATCTAGATTGGACCAAATTTAGGAAAATGATCCTCACCCTATTGATTGACATTGATAATCTCTACCTATCTATATTTTTTAAACCTTTGTGATCATTGATGACAAAGGGGGAGAAATAGTGCACAAAGATAGTGAAAAGACAACACAAAGGGGAAGAGAAATAAAGATACAAGTGATAGAGGGAGAACTTAACATAAGGGGAGAAATATGACAAAGGAAAGGGATCAATTAAATTTTTGAGCACACAAGTAGGGGAGCAAGCTCATTAACTTGTATGGTGCATTTGAATGTGCATTTCATATGTTTGCTTGTGAAAGGATCAAGATGCCCAAGAGGGGGGGTGAATTGGGCTAATTCTAAATTTTCTTGCAATAATCAAATCCTACGGATAGCCCAATTAACCCCTTGTGCCTAGAAAAGTGTTTCTATCAAACTAACGCACAAAGGACTTGCAACCTATGTTCCAAACTTACTATAGCATGGCAATTCTATGAATGTAAAGACAAGTATTGAATTGCTCAAAGTAAATGCTCAAAGTAAAGAGAGAGAGGAACGTGGTGATGTTTTGCCGAGGTATCGGAGAGTCGCCACTCCCCACTAGTCCTCGTTGGAGCACCCGCGCAAGGGTGTAGCTCCCCCTTGATCCGTGCAAGGATCAAGTGCTCTCTACTGGGTTGATTCTTCGACACTCCAGTCGTGGCGAATCACTCAAAGCCGCTCACAACTTGAGTTGGGTCACCCACAAGCTCCGTCGGGTGATCACCAAGCTCCCAATCACCACCAAGCCATCTAGGTGATGGCAATCACCAAGAGTAACAAGCATGAACTCTCACTTGACCACGTGAAGCCTAATGAGAAGATGAATGCACACTTTGCTACTCTTGATTCACTAATGAGGCTACTCTCTTAGATTCTCAAATCTCAATCACCTCACTAGGACCTTGCTCTTCTTGGCACTCACAAACATGTTTCTCAGTTGTTGGAATGAGCAAAAGTGACTCCACACACAAGTGGAGCTTCTATTTATAAGGCAGCCTAAAAACGAACTGTTATGAGCTTCTGCGGGATGACCGGACACTCCAGTCATGTTGACCAGACGCTCCGATCAGTTCAACCCACGAACCAGTAAAAATGTATTGACCAGACGCTGTCAGGGTCCGGTCAGCACTAACCAGACGCATCCTATCACATTAAACCCTTACTGGAACCTTACTGGACTCGACCGGACGCTGAACCCTCAGGGTTCGGTCAGTACTGACCAGACACGTCCGGTCACAGATTCCCATCTCTGGAACCTTACTAGAGTTGACCGGACGCTGCCTTTCAGCGTCCGGTCACTTGACCTCTCCAGCGTCTGGTCGCACCGAACGCAGACTGCTGATCAAATGAACTGATTGGACCCTGCGGCCAGCGTCCGGTTAGCATTTGACCCTCCATTCACTTCTAACTCTCGATCATATATGAATGAAGTTTGCTCCAAAGGATCTTAGGCATTCATAGGAGCTACCTAGAGCTAGTTTTAACAAGTGTGCACCACACCTAACTCACTAGACTCAACTAGGTCAAGCTACCCGTCTATACCCCCCTTAATAGTACAGCCAAAGGAAAAACAAAGTCCTAAACTACTCTAAGTATCTCTCCAACTCCAATCGACACTTAGAACTAGCCATCCTTAACCTTGTCGTCCATCCTTTGAAAACCGAAACGATTTCCATCGTAGGGGCATGACAACTTTGATTGCCTGATCGATCTCCATTACCATGACCTAACTTAATTGCATCTGCAAAACACATGTTAGTTATAGTAATCTTGTATTGTCATTAATCACCAAAACTCAACTAGGGGCCTAGATGCTTTCAATCTCCCCCTTTTTGGTGATTGATGACAATACCACCTCGAGTATGTGAAAGAGTGAGATTTTTGACGGGCTTGGTTCATATAAGCTTTTGTCGATAAGAACAAAAGTGTTAGTAAGCTTATATGACCCAAGCCAACACAATGTACTCAAAGGATATGAATTAAGCATGAGTACGAGTAACAAAGCTCATTTGCATCGGAGTATAAATGCGGAAGCAAAGGCAAATGAGCATAATACAAGTGATATGACATATAAATAATGTAAAGTAGCGAGCACACATGTCATATATCACAATCACATAGATAGCACTATCACATAGATATAATAGTATGCATGAAAGTAACACGTAGATAGCACTATCACATAGATATAATAGTATGCATGAAAGTAACACATGAATGCATAATAGTAATAGTGTATCACACAGATAAAACTCTAAATGTATATAATAAGCTAATACTAGATAACTAGCTCCCCCTAAATGTCGCTCCCCCTGAGTCTACATACTCGAACCCTCTCCCCCTTTGGCGTCAAACACCAAAACCTAAGGGTCAGACGGTGGGGCTACAGCGAATGAGTCTGGTGCTGAAGTATGTGGAGCAAGCTAGAACTAGGCACCATCATCATCTAACCCTGAACTCTAAATAGACTGACCCTCTATAGCAGGAAGTGTCACTGAAGTGGTCTAGGTCTGAGCTAGGGCAGGTGCTGCCTATGAAGCTGCTAGTATGTCTGTCGTAGGATCTGAAGAGGCGATAGACGAGGGGAGCCTCTGAGTAGTCACTACGACTGGGGCTGCTGTAGAAGGACCGGTGGTATGCATATGAGGTGGTGTAGGCATGCCGGTCAGCTCGCTGAAAGATGCTCCAAGACTCCTAGAGACTGATGTGTCAGGCATGAATTGCGAGGGTGACTGCTCCAGTGAGAAGCCTGTGTGATATGGGGGCAACCACTGGTGAGGACAACCATTGGGACACCTGAACTGTAGGTGAAGGAAACTGAGCTAGAGGTTGTCCCTGACTCTGAAGCCCACTGGGTTGTACTGTTAGAGTCATCGAAGTGGTGGCAGGCTAAGCAAGCTGGGGCAAAGGCTGTGGCTAGTGGGGCCCCAAGTGCTGTCACCACATGCTGCATAAATCCCATAAGATGCTGCTGCATGAGTAACTGCTAGTGATGCATCTGCTGCTGGAGGAGCTGCTGCTGCCTCTGGAACTCATCCTGACGAGCCTAGAACTGTGCGAAGTTGGCAGCGATCTCCTATGCCTATCGTGCCTGATCCTGCTGCATCTGCTCAAGAATGGTAATCAATGCTGGGTCCGTCTGTGGTGCTGGTGGAGCTAAGCTGGAACTGCCGGCCTCTGCATCATGTCTGCATGGAGGCATCTGAGGAATTGATAGATAGTCATCATCCAAACTATCACTGGACTCGGTCATCCCCTGTTGTGCCTCAAGTTGCTCCTCCTCTATAGTGGCTATACATCTAATGATCTCGTCATGCTGAGCTGCTAACTCTAGAACATCTGGACGACAACTGGGCTAAGCAGGTGCCTATGGAGTGCTATGCCTGATCCTCTATGCCATGTTATATGCAAGAAACTCTATGGTGGCACCGTTGTACTCTACAACCATCTCAGGAGTCCTGACCTACACACACTTGAGCATCAAGAATGTGACCCAATGTGCATAAGGAAGCTGTCTGTGACCCTTGAAGCCCTCAGCAATAGTATCCTCCATCTCTGATAGAAGGAGGTCACAAATGTTGAACACGGTCCTACTGCATCAGGGCATTAAGGAGCCAGAGCTGTAAGCGAGTCAGACCCTCTCTATAACCCAACCTAGGAAGTAGTGTCCTCCTGATAATAGCCTCTAGTACTCGAGCTATAGGAGTCAGGTCACTGGGGTTCCTGCTCGACCCCTCACCAAAGGGCTCCTTGAAGCAATGTCGCACTAGATCTATAGGGGGCACCAACCCTCCATGAGGACACCTGGGAGGATCCTGCTGTCCATAACATACCTCATGCAATTTGATAGGCTAATCCTGTAGTCTCAGTATCTCCTGAGCCCTGAAACTCATCACCCTATAATCTCTGTCCTTGAATGCAAAGTGAATGAAGTTGTGATGCGGATCAACATAGAGTGAAGCATAAAACTGCTGAACCCAAGATGGTACATAAACTCCTGTCTGGCCAATCAGATCTGTGAGCCCCAGCAAATATGACAAGTAGGGGCGGATGTGCTCTCCAGCTGCTGCCACAATAGACTCTAAACTGCAGACTCTCTAAGATCTGAACACTGCCCCACTGTTGAGATAGGCATTATAGAAATCCTCCTAGAGCAGCGTGTAGAACCCCTCTGCTGCTCTCTCATCCCTCCTCGGAGGAAACCACACATCGAACTCAACAAACCTCAACTGGTGAACCTGTCTAGCTGTGGTGGCCCTCAAGTCGAGGTGTACCACTGGAGGTGGACCCTGTGGTCTAGGCGGTGGGCGTGAACCCCTACGTTGTGTAGCTAGCCTTGGTGGAACTATAGCATTGGTATGACTAGAGCGGCGTAGCTAGGGTGCCAGCTCGGTCTCCTCGGCCTGCTGGCCCTCCTGAGTGTCCTGAGCTGGCTAAGGATCTACTGGTGGGGGCTGCTACTGTGGCTCCTGCTGAGACTCCCCCTGACAGCTGAGGCTCCTCAATAGCAAGATGACGACCCGCCATCATGACAGTCCTAGGTGGACTACCATGAAGTCACTCAATCTCCCTCAGTCTGCCCTGCGCATCTGGTGCCTGCTGATCTGCTATGACAACTCCACTGCAGGCACCACCTCTCTTAGCATGCTCTATGGCCTCAGCAACTGCAGCTGCTCTCATTGTCTCTGTGTTGGGGTACTTGCGCTTCTTGGATGTCACTTGCTTTGTTGCTTTGCCTTTCGGTCCTGCAGGCTTGCGAGGCAGGGGCCTCTGGTCATCATCACCTAGGCCACCACCAATGTTCTTAGTGCGAGCCATCTGATCTGACAAGAGGATGAACTGCCGCTGATGAAGATCAACTGTTAAACTAACACTCCCGAGGCTTGGCCTCGATCCTTACTCACGAGCTTGGCTCCGAGTTGACTGCCAACTGCCACAAGAACCTCAATGGCACCGACTCGCTGCCCTGATAGAATAGATGGATATATGAATAAATACAATATATCTAATAGATGTGAAAGACCTAGGAAGCAAGTAATGTAGGTGCGAAATTGAGACGATGGGCAAGCTACCTGACGATTAGCGATCCGGAGAAAGAAAAGACGTCACGTGGGGGAAACACTGAACCGGGGTTAGGGTTCTCGAAGCTCTGTGAAGAATCCGCTGTGGATCAGCGACAATGGCGAAGTTAGGGTTACTGCGCAAACGCTAGGTAATCTGATGAATCAGCAGAAAAAGGGCCTTACCAGAGCGAAGGCAGGGCTAGGTCATGGTAGACCGACGTGGTGGAGCTGCTCGCTGGCTGAAGGCACCGGGCGCACTAGCTTGGCTCCGGCGATGCTGGATCACGAGAGGCATGCGGGATCAGCTTGAGTGCACGAGGAAACTCGCTGGCATGTGTGGCTAGCGAGGGCATAGAGTAGGGGTGGACGGTGGTGGAGCTCAGCTGCAGGAGGCGCGGACAGTGACAGGCACGGGCGTTACTCCGGTGATAAGGAAGCTCAGCGACGTGGGCAGGCAGCCGACGGTGGCGCGCGGTGGCAGAGCAAGAGCAAGGGCGAGCACGGAGGATCTGCGGCATTGCTGGCTATCACGGCGGCGTACGGGATTAGGTCAAGAAGAACGTGATGTCGTGGTTAAATGAGACCCCCAAACGTAACAGATAAGGAAACAGAAGAGGAGTCCTGAAGCCACACGATCTCCATTGACTGGACGCTCTAGTGGTAGTGACCGGACGCTACCACCCAGCGTTCGGTCGATTCCAGAGAGGTCCAATTCCTCTAGAATTGTGACCGGATGCGTCTGGTGGTCCATGACCGGATGCAGGCAGGGTCCGATCAGCTCAGCCTGATTCTCCTTCAAACAATCGGACGCTGGATCCCTTCCTGACCAGACGCACAAATGCAGTGTCCAGTCACTCCTTCAGCAGCAGTTCACCTCCTATGAACTGACCGGACACTGGACAGTAGCGTCCGGTGTAGCGTTCGGTGCACCTTTTCTAGCAAAACTTCAAAGTTCCTTCACGCTGCCAGTTCCCAATCAAGTCCCAACTCGAATAAGATCCAAATAAACACCAATTGGGACTAATGTGAGTGACCTCTCTCAAACCCTCATATTTTTCAAAATATTTTGCCTTAGGCTATAATTCTTTTTAAGAAAATAGGCAATAAGAGGGCAAATGGAACAAAATGACAAAACAACATCCATGTATATGTAATACTATGTAAGTAAATCTAGTTGCTTGTCAAGTTTGATCCAAGGTTAAGCTTCTTCACACGCTTTTTCGGCGGTTATCTTAACCATGTTAGACAAGCCCTATATGCATTGCCAAAAATTAAACATGTTGTATATTACAATGAATGCAAGGGACAACACAAGCTCAATTTTTAGTGAAGTTACTAAAATCAAGCACATTGAGCTCATTCCGCAATTTACAAAATGTAGCCTCATCTAGCGGTTTAGTGAAGATATCCACTAATTGATCTTCGGTTCTTACACCTTCTAGTGATATATCATTTTTAGCAACATGATCTCTTAGAAAATGATGGCGGATATCTATGTGCTTGGTGCGAGAGTGTTGAACCGGATTATTTGCAAGTTTTATCGCACTTTCATTATCGCACAAAAGAGGTACCTTTTCTAGAACTATACCATAATCTAGCAAAGTTTGTTTCATGTATAAAATTTGTGCACAACAAGCACCCGCGGCAATGTATTCTGCTTCGGTGGTGGACAAAGCCAGACTATTTTGTTTCTTGGAGGACCAAGACACAAGTGATCTACCAAGCAAATGGCATCCTCCGGATGTGCTTTTTCTATCAACTTTGCATCCGGCGTAATCCGAATCGGAATAGCCAATTAATTCAAATATAGCTCCTTTGGGATACTAAAGACCAATGCTTGGTGTGTGCTTAAGATACCTAAGGATTCTTTTTACTGGCAATTAAATGTGTTTCCTTAGGACTAGCTTGAAATCTAGCACACATACACACACTAAACATGATGTCGGGCCTAGATGTGGTTAAATATAATAAGCTACCAATCATAGAACGGTAGAGAGTTTGATCAACCAGGGTTACCTCCCTCATCTAGGTCGAGATGTCCATTAGTAGGCATTGATGTCTTGATTGGCTTACATTCATCCATCTTGAATCTCTTGAGAAGATCTTTTGTGTATTTCTCTTGAGAGATGAAGATGCCTTCTTTCATTTGCTTGACTTGAAAATCAAGAAAGAATGTAAGTTCACCAATCATGGACATCTCGAACTCCTTTGACATTCAATTCACCAAATTCTTTACATGAGTCTTCATTTGATGATCCAAAGATGATATCATCAACATATACTTGACAAATGAAGATATGCTCATCAAGCTTCTTGGTGAATAGTGTGGTGTCGACCTTCCCAATGGTGAAGCCCTTCTCAATGAGGAAGTCCCAAAGGCGCTGATACCAAGCTCTTGGGGCTTGCTTAAGCCCATATAGTGCCTTGGACAACCTATAAACATGATTAGGATATCTAGGGTCCTCAAACCCAGGAGGTTGATCAACATAGACTAGTTCATTAATAAAGCCATTTAAAAATGCACTTTTCACATCCATTTGATATAGTTTCATTTCATGATGTGATGCATATGCAAGAAGGATATGGATGGCTTCTAATCTTGCAACCAGGTGCAAAGGTCTCTCCAAAATCCAAACCTTCAACTTGAGAGAACCCCTTTGCAACTAGTCTTGCCTTGTTCCTCACAACAACACCTTGATCATCTTGCTTGTTGCGGAACACCCACTTTGTTCCAATGACTCTTGCACCTTTTGGTCGCTCTTCAAGAGTCCAAACTTCATTGCTGAGTGAAGTTGTTCAACTCTTCATGCATGGCATTTATCCTAATCTGGATCTTTAAGAGCTTCTTCTACCTTGGTAGGCTCATAGCAAGAGACAAAAGAGTGATGAGCAATAAATGAAGTAAGTTTTTTAGATCGTGTCATTACACCCTTTGATGGACTCCCTATGATGAGATCTTGTGGATGATATTATAGGAGAGGTGTATTTCTTCTATTGACCACTTGGGGAGGAGGTTGTGGAGCATCAACATCTTGTGCTTGAACCACCATTTGCTCATGGGAGATATGAGTATCTTCATTTTCTACTCTCCCATCTTTTTCACCATCTTGTGGCACACTTGATGAAGAGGGTTGATCAATGACTTGTACATCATCTTCATTATCTTTTGGCTTGATGTCTCCCTACCAGGAATATTCTTCATAGCCTCCCTAATGGTTCATCACCTACATCATCAAGATTCTCATGTGCTCCTTGGGAGCCGTTAGATTCATCAAATTCCACATCATATGTTTCTTCAACCAAGCCGGTGGCATGATTAAATACTCTATATGCTTTGGACTTCGATGAGTAACCAACAAGAAAACCAATATCACAATGTCTTTAGAACTTCCCTAGGTGTTGCCGCTTCTTATAGATGTAGCATTTGCAACCAAACACCCTAAAGAAGGAGACATCCGGCTTCTTCCCATTTAGCAACTCATAAGGTGTCTTGCCAAGGAACTTTTGAAGGAATGGGCGGTTGGATGCATAGCATGCAGTGTTGATTGCTTCCACCCATAGAGCTTTGGGGGTGCTGTACTCATCTAGCATTGTCCTTACAAGAGTGATCAAAGTCTGGTTCTTCCTCTCAACTACACCATTTTGTTGAGGAGTATAAGTTGCGGAGACTTCATACTTGATCCCAACTTCATCACAATAGGCTTCAATGTTTGTGTTGTCAAATTCTTTCCCATTGTCACTTCTAATCTTTTTGAGCTTCACTTCAAATTCATTTTGAGCTCTCTTGGCAAACTTCTTGAAGTAAGATGCAACTTCGGATTTGTCATGAAGGAAGAATACCCTGTATACCTTGAATAGTCATCCACAATCACAAGACAATAGAGATTCCCTCCTAAACTCTTGTATGTTGTTGGTCCAAATAAATCTATGTATAGGAGTTCTAACACTCTTGTGGTTGACATGAAAGCTTTAGTTGGATGAGTATTTGCAACTTGCTTGCTGGCTTGACATGCACTACAAAGCTTGTCCTTCTCAAACTTCACATCCTTCAACCCTCTCACCAAATCATTCTTCATAAGCTTCTTGAGTGAGCTCATCCCAACATGAGCAAGTCTTCTATGCCATAGCCACCCAAGTGTTGTTTTGGTGAATAGGCAAGTCTTCAAGTTTGCATCTTTAGAGGTGAAGTCCACTAGATATAGGTTGTTGTATCTAAATCCATTGAATATCACTTGATTGTCATCTACCTTGGATACAACAACCTCCTTCTCGGTGAACAAGCATTGGAAGCCAAGATCACACAATTGTCCAACTGGATAGCAAGTTGAAGCTCAATGAAGCAACATAGAGCACTATTGGAGATGGAATGATCATTTGATATTGCCACTTTGCCCAATCCTTTAACCTTGCCCTTTGAGTTATCTCCAAATGTTATTTTCTCTTGTCCATCTATCTCTTCATCTAGTGAGGTGAACATACAAGGATCACCGGTCATATGTTGAGTGTAACCACTATCAATAACCCAATGACTTCCACCGGTCTTGTAGTTCATCTACACACAAGAGATTCAAGCTTTAGGAATCTAAACTTGTTGAGGGCCCTTCACCTTCTCAACAAGTGACTTAGCCACCCAAATCTTCTTAGGCCTATTCTTGTTAGGGGGGCCTAAGAACATGACTTTCATCTTTCTACTAGAGTCCTTTCTAAGCATGTAGTGAGCATTGAAGGCAAAGGGTCTAGCATGCTTGGGCAAGGGTTGTGGCGGTAGAGTTTGACACTCATGAGCAAAGTGGCCTTCTTGTCCACACTCAAAACATCTCTTTGGCTTTGGCTTTGGCTTTGATTGTTGTTGTTGAACTTGAGCCTTCTTCTTCTCTATACTTGCCTACATATCCAATGCCACTTCTATCCATCTTCATGACTGGTGTTCATGAGTAGCTCACTTTGGAGATGCTTGCCTCTAGCAAACTTGCTCAATCCAATCTTAAGATGCTCTTTCTCCAACTTGAGCTTCTTATTTTCTTCTTTTAGAGCATCATCTTTCTTTTCTTCCTTGAGCTTCTTGTTTTCTTCTTTGAGCTTCTCATTCTCAAGGATCAACTCTTTGTCATGATCAAGAGTTTCTAGCATAATGATGTTGTGGCTTTTCATCTCTTCAAGATCTTTTATGAGCTTCTTATTATCACTCTTGAGCTTGACATACTCATCATAGTCATTGCACTCAACCACTTGCTTGCCTTTGCTACTAGATCCATGCTCAATGCTCTCATCAATTAAATCATCACATGAAGTAGCTATATCAATCTTGACAACATGGTTAGTAGCATCATGTGGCTCATTTGGTAAAAATTCTTGAGCAATAACAAGAGTATCATGATTAATGTTAAGAGTAGTGTATTCATCTTTTAGCTTGTTGTGGCTAGTGATGAGTTCATTGTGCACCCACTCAAGTTTATCATGTTTATCATTAAGCTCTTTCTTGGAAGATTTGAGCTCCTTGAGTTTAGATGATATAGCATCATTAGTTTCTCTAAGCTCATCATTAGCCTTTTCCAATGTATCACACTTAGCTAAGAGTGAATCATTTTTAGCATCAAGCTTTTCATTTGTAGCTCTACTCTTTCTAATGATCTTAGTATATTTTCTTAGTATTTTGACAAGATCATCATAGGCAGGTGAATCATCATCATCGCTATCGTTATCATCATCACTAGCTTGCTCATCATCACTACTATCATCACTCTTAGTTACCTTGCGTTCACCCTTGGCCATAAGGCATAGGTGTGTAGAGGATGATGGCGATGGTGGCAGTGAAGATGTAAGATCAATAGCAATGGTGGCCACCTTCTCATTGTCACTATCATCATTGGATGATCCACTTGATGAATCAATGTCCATGAGCCAATCACCGACAATGTAGCCCTTTCCACTCTTCTTCTTTTTGTGGAAGTCCCTCTTCTTGTCATCTCTCTTCTTGTATGGCTTGTTCTTTTTCTTCTCATCTTCATCTTCATTCCTTGAGTCATCTTTCCTGCCCTTGTTCTTGTTCTTGAACTTGTCTTTCTTGGGCTTTGTGCATTGATGAGATAGATGGCCAAGTTCACCACAATTGTAGCAATCCATCTCAGAGATTGGCTTTCTTCTTGAGCTAGTGAAGAACTTCTTCTTCTTACCATCAAACTTGATGCCACTCTTGTTTAGCTTCTTTAGCATCTTGGTGGTCTTCTTCACCATGAGAGCAAGACTTTCTTCATCATCTTCATCACTTGAGCTCTCATACTCAAGTCTTGCTTTGCCCTTATCTTGGCTAGCTTTGAATGCTAAGTCCTTCTCTTTCTTCTTTGTAGAGGATGAGCCATCTTGTGGGGTGATGTGCATGTACATCTCATGAGTATTGATCTTTCCCAAGATTTGTGTCGGTGTAGCGGCGGAAAGATCACCTTGATGTAGCACAGTCATGATGTGCCTATATTTGTCAATGGGGAGGACACTCAAGATCTTTCTCATAACAACGGATGGTGACATTTGAGTAAGTCCAAGCCCATTGACTTCCTCTACAAGAACATTTAAACGAGAATACATCTCATTAGCACTTTCTTTAGAAAGCATCTCAAAAGAATTTAGCTTTTTAATCACAAGATGATAGCGTTTCTCACGCTCACTCTTGGTTCCCTCATGGAGCGCACAAACGTCCGACCATAGTGCATGGGCGTCTTTGTGGTTCCTTACATGGTTAAACACATCTTTGCAAAGGCCTCTAAAGATGGTGTTTCGAGCCTTTACGTTCCATTTTTCATAGTTAACCTCATTGCCTTGTAGGTTAGTAGCATCTCGAGGTTTTGGGAAGCCTTGTGAGGTGGCTCTAAGAATACCAACGTCTTCTAAGTACGCCTCCATGCAGATTTTCCAATATGGAAAGTCATCTCCCTCAAAGATAGGAGGAGGTCCATCCTTGTGAGACATCTTACTCTAAGCGGTTAAGCTTAAAAATGTGAGCACGAGGCTCTGATACCAATTGAAAGGATCAAGATGCCCAAGAGGGGGGTGAATTGGGCTAATTCTAAATTTTCTTGCAATAATCAAATCCTACGGATAGCCCAATTAACCCCTTATGCCTAGAAAAGTGTTTCTATCAAACTAACGCACAAAGGACTTGCAACCTATGTTCCAAACTTACTCTAGCATGGCAATTCTATGAATGTAAAGACAAGTATTGAATTGCTCAAAGTAAATACTCAAAGTAAATGCTCAAAGTAAAGAGAGAGAGGAACGTAGCGATGTTTTGCCGAGGTATCGGAGAGTCGCCACTCCCTACTAGTCCTTGTTGGAGCACCCGCGCAAGGGTGTAGCTCCCCCTTGATCCGCGCAAGGATCAAGTGCTCTCTATGGGTTGATTCTTTGACACTCCGTCATGGCGAATCACCCAAAGACACTCACAACTTGAGTTGGGTCACCCACAAGCTCCGCTGGGTGATCACCAAGCTCCCAATCACCACCAAGCCATCTAGGTGATGGCGATCACTAAGAGTAACAAGCATGAACTCTCACTTGACCACGCAAAGCCTAATGAGAAGATGGATGCACACTTTGCTACTCTTGATTCACTAATGAGGCTACTCTCTTGGATTCTCAAATCTCAATCACCTCACTAGGACCTTGCTCTTCTTGGCACTCACAAACATGTTTCTCAACTGTTGGAATGAGCAAAAGTGACTCCACACACGAGTGGAGCTTCTATTTATAAGGCAGCCTAAAAAACGAACCGTTATGAGCTTCTACGAGGTGACCGGACGCTCCGATCATGTTGACCGGACGCTCCGGTCAGTTCAACCCACGAACTAGTAAAAATGTGTTGACTGAACGCTGTCAGGGTCCGGTCAGCACTGACCGGACAGGTCCGGTCGCATTAAACCCTTACTGGAACCTTACTGGACTCGATCAGACGCTGAACCCTTAGGGTCCGGTCAGTACTGACCGGACGCATCCGGTTGAAGATTCCCATCTCTGGAACCTTATTGGAGTTGACCAGACGCTACCTTTCAGTGCCCGGTCACTTGACCCCTCCAGCATCTGGTCACACCAAACATAGACTGCTGATCAAATGAACTGACCGGACCCTGCGGCCAGCATCCGGTCGCACCGGGGCCAGCGTCCGGTCAGCATTTGACCCTCCATTCACTTCCAACTCTTAATCATATGTGAATGAAGTTTGCTCCAAAGGATCTTAGGCATTCGTAGGAGCTACCTAGAGCTAGTTTTAACAAGTGTGCACCACACCTAACTCACTAGACTCAACTAGGTCAAGCTACCCGTCCATACCCCCCTTAATAGTACAGCCAAAGGAAAAACAAAGTCCTAAACTACTCTAAGTGTCTCTCCAACTCCAATTGACACTTAGAACTAGTCATCCTTAACCTTGTCATCCATCCTTTGAAAACCGAAATGATTTCCATCGTAGGGGCATGACAACTTTGATTGCCCGATCGATCTCCATTACCATGACCTAACTTAATTGCATCTGCAAAACACACATTAGTCATAGTAATCTTGTATTGTCATTAATCACCGAAACCCAACTAGGGGCCTAGATGCTTTCAGCTTGCATGGCATAAGTTTTAAATTTCAACATCCATGCTTATGTGATGTATGCTAGTTGTAAGATTGAATGATGAAATAAAATCACTAGATTCCTTTTATTTCCAAGTAAGTTTTTACAAGTGGTATCTTTTCAAAGTATTGTTTCCAAGTGGTATATAGCTAACCATGGTGCTAAGGATGGTATAATGGTGCACTCCGATTGGTATCACGCTTCAAAGGTCCATCTTTTATACCTTAGCATCATTTGGTAGACATTGACTCCTATATTTCCTATCTAAGCATATGTGCAAGCTACAATCCAAACTCTTAGCACATATGTAGGGGGAGCAATTGCTACCATATGGAGTTCATGAAACTTGTCCATATCCTTTTACACATGGTAAATATGCTTGGGCAAGCAACATGGATTCAATTGAATTTCAATTCATATCTTTGAGAAAGGGTTGTCATCAATTACCAAAAAGGGGGAGATTGAAAGCTCTAGTTTGGTTTTGGTGAATTGATGAAACCCTAAGTGCTAACCTAGTTTATCAAGTGATCATGAGATAGGTAGCACACTCCAAGTGGTGAAGCAAATGAAGATCATAGCATGATGATGATGATGCCATGATGATGATCAAGTGCTTGGACTTGGAAAGAAGAAAGAGAAAAACAAAAAGCTCAAGGCAAAGGTATAAACCATAGGAGCTATTCTGTTTTGGTGATCAAGACACTTAGAGAGTGTGATCACATTTAGGTTTGATAGCCATACTATTAAGAGGGGTGAAACTCGTATTAGAATACGGTTATCAAAGTGACACTAGATGCTCTAACTCATTGCATATGCATTTAGGATCTAGTGGAATGCTAGCATCCTTGAAAATGTTTGTGAAAATATGCTAACACATGTGCACAAGGTGATACACTTGGTGGTTGGCACATTTGAGCAAGGGTGAAGAAGTTAGAGGTGAAAAGGAGTTAGTCTTGCTGGTCACTGAGTGACCGGACGCTGGTCTCAGAGGGACCGGTGCATTCAGTCAAGTGTGGCAGCAAAGATGCCAGTGTTGGTCATCGATTGGACGCTGGGTCTTGGACTGATCGGACGCTGAGGTCTAGGGTCTGGTCCTATTGTCGGGCAGCGTAGAGAAAAGTCACTGAGTGACCGGATGCTTGCAGGGTCTGGTCAAGCATGACCAGACACGTCCAGTCAAAGAAAATCATTTCTGGAACCTTACTAGAAATGACCGGACGCTGGAGGCTGAGCATCCGGTCAGTTTGTGCTCTACGTCTAGTCAACAAGATGACTATTGAAATCTGACAAACAGTATTTGAAGCAGGGGATACATGGCGTGAATCACGTGACCGGACGCTGAGGGCCAGCGTTCGGTCGATCGGACCAGAGCGTCCGGTCACCCCGCGTTGTGCCCAGTGAAGGGGTACAACTGCTCTATTTTGTGGGGTCTTCTATTTAAGCCCCATGGTCGGTTGAAGCTCACACCTTTGTCCATTTTCATTGACATAGCAACCTTATGAGCTTAGCCAAAGCCCTACCACTCATCTCCATCATTGATTCATCATCTTTGTGAGATTGGGAGAGAATCTAAGTGCATTGCTTGAGTGTTTGCATCTAGAGGCACTTGGTGTTCGTGTTTCACTACGGGATTCGCTTGTTACTCTTGGTGGTTGCCATCACCTAGATGGCTTGGAGCAGCGATGATCGTTGAGCAGAGGGTGGTGATTGTCTCCGGCTCCGATCATGATGATTGTGAGGGGTTCTTAACCTTTCCCTGGCGGAGAGCCAAAAGGTACTCTAGTGGATTGCTCGTGGCTTGTGTGATCCTCATCTTGTGTTGGTTGTGCAGCACCCTATTGAGGGTTTAGCATGTGATGCCAATTAGCACGTGAACCTCCAAGTGAGTGAATCGCCACAACGAGGAGTAGCTTACCGGCAAGCAAGTGAACCTCGGTAAAAATCATTGTGTTCATCATTTGATTCCGAGGTGATTGGTCTTCATTGTTATTCATTCTTATGATTGATTGGCTCCATCCTCGACACGGTGAGATAACCTTCTTGATCACTCTCTTTATATTACCACAAACTAGTTGTCAAGCTATTTAGTGTAGCTAGTTGTGAGAGCTTGCTTGCTTGGTTGGTGTGACTCTTTAGTTAGTCTTTGAGAGCACACTAACATAGAGTAGTGTCATAGCCATTATGTGAATAGATACTATCTAAACTAGAATTGTGGTAGGTGGCTTGCATTTTGAGTAGGTTAGCGCAACACTTGCTTCGCCTCATAATTGTCTAACCATTTTATTAAGTGTTGTTATAGAATTTTTTATTAGGCTATTCACTGTAACACCCGAAAATTTGTAGTAGCTAAATTGATTTACTTTTATTTGTGTGAGCATGTAAACATAGGTCAAATAAAATAAAATCAATGTCAAAGTTAAATACATGCTTGAGCATTCATGCTGGTGCATATTTTGTGTTGAATTGATTTGGTTTTGTTTGATTTCGAAAGAGAATTCAAGTTCTTTTGAAAAGGATTTTAAGTGCTTGATAAATAAAAAGAAAGAAAAAGAGAAACCCTGTTTTCACTGTTTCTGGCCGAAAGGCCCATCCCTCCTTGCTTTCAGCCTGCTCGGGCGCTTGGCCATTTCGTTCCTCCAGGCCCAACGCAGTTGCCGGCCTTCCCCTCCTTCTTGGGCCGAGGCCGAGGCCCAGCCGTGGGCAGCAGCCGCCTTTTCCTTCCTTGTGCCACCGACCGCTGGGGCCGCACCCTTCTTCCTCCTCCGACTCGGCAACGAGCCAGGCTTTATCCCGAACCGGACGCCGAGTTCTCGCGTGTGGCCGTTCGCGTCACCCGTCTCCCCTATATAGTCCAAGAGCCTGCGTTCGCGACGCCTTTGGCAACCCTAAGCGAACCGCCGCCATCGTTTTCCGAGCTCGAGTGCAGCCGCAACCCTATTCGGCCGCCACCGAGATTAATTCCGCCGCTTTGTCATCTTCGGAGCCGCCGTAAGAAGCAAACGAGTCTCGCATCGTCATCGTGAACTCCTCGCGTCATTTATTTTGGTTCAATTTTGCTTATCTCAGGACGCCACCGTGCACAGGTCTTCTCTGTCCGCCATCCGCTGCCGCACGTCGTTCGCTGTCACCCCCGGACACCATCTTCGTCGCTGGTGAGTCCGTCGTGTTCCCCTCTTTCTTTTGGTACCGGCCCCGCCTAGTTTGGTGACCGGAGTCGCCCTAACCAGCAACGCCAGCGAGGTTCTCGTAGTCGGCAATGGCCGCCGCCGCGGTCTGCCTCCGTTCCGGCCGACAGTGCCGCCTCCCCCTTTCCCCGATTTAATCTGGGCCGTTCAGATTGGATCCAGCGGCTGACTAACCCCCGTACCCTTTCGGTTGGCATTGTTGTTAAAGAGACCCTGCCGTTTTTAAATATAGAACCCGCCGCCCCTTGGCATATTCCAGTGAATACGTTTTCTCGTTTTGAAAACGTATTTTCCAATTTGCAGATTCAAATAGAAGTTCTAATTAATTACAGTTTTGCCACTACCTTTAATTGCTCATAACTTATTCGTTTTAACTCCAAATTGGACCATTCAACTTGCGTTAGATTCGTCTTTTCGAGATCTATATGTTCATATAGGTTGCCACCATGTTTTTGAACTTTAAATTTCGAGTTTATATTTAATCTATTTCTTTAATAGGAAAACTTGTTTTAATCATAACTTTCTCGTCGTAACTCCGTTTTTCATGATCTTCGCGTCTATACGATCGTAGTGACAAGTAGAATGTTTTCATGCGCTTTTCAAACTGTTTTTATCGCTGGTGGTGTACTGTTCTAATTAAATCTATTTGTTTGCCTCGTGTATGATTGCTCGGATGATTGTATGTTGCTGCTTGGTGTTGTTGATCGAGTTCAGACGGTGAGGTTTACGTTGGTGAACAAGAGAACTTCTACGACCAGCAAGACCAGCAAGACTTTCAGGAGAACTTTGATCAAGGCAAGTATAGCTAAGGACCTTCCTTGTTGTCCTATTCATGACGCTCACTAAAATACATATGCATGTGTCTTCCTTGCTACCTATGGTAGGATTTCCTAGAATTTGATCTTGAATACCTTGAAAACCTGGATTTATGCATTTGGGTAGTGTTACGCTAGCGCTAAATAATAACCATGATCTTGATACTTGACTGATAATTGAGCTTTAAACAATTTAAGATGACTTGCTAGCAATGACAGGAGGGTTTAATTCCCTCTCCTCAAGGACTTGTTTGTAAGTGATCATCCGGGACTTAAAGTACAGCTGTGAGGGCTACATGGCTCTGGCTTTAGTTGCTTGGGAGACCTTTTCTAGCAGGCTTAGAGGATACTGCGAGTTGGGTATAGGACAGCCTCTATCCTGTTGTGCCTTGCTATGGAAGCGGCCTTTTTTTTGGAAGGGGGTTCCTATATCCGATGACCCTGCGGCCCTTCCCGGTTAGACGAACTTCTGAGTAGTTTTATATGGTGTTCGGTGTTTGGACGTAATTAACCCATACATTTGAACAACATGACTCACAGTGAAAGTGTACACCTCTGCGCAGAGTTAATAACTGGTATACTAGCCGTGCTCACGGTCACGAGCGGCCAAGGGATTCTTACACCATAAATGAGCTCTTGATTAATTGTGCTTAACTAAGTTGTCTTTAAGCTAATTGATGTCTCAGTATAATGATCATGTGTTATGGGAATTATGGTACTACCTTGTTGTTAATAATTGCTAAACTTGATGATTACTTAAATGCTAACCGCAGTAAACCAGTGTCAGCTACTTGAGCCTCATGAACCCTCAGTTATCTTGTTAAGTACGACATGTACTTATGCCTTGCTTTACCTTTTATGTTGGAAAAATCCCAGATGGGTAACAGATCAGGAATGGATTGAAGATTACCGTGATGAGTATTAGGCTTGGTGTTCACCAGTTGACGTCCCTGTTGGAGCTTCCGCAAGAGAGTTATCTTAGTAGTTATTATATTTATGTTTGAGACTATGTGTTGAATATTTATTCGCTATGTAATAAACATTGTGATGGTACAATTTACAATTTGTCTACTTATGTGTGCGACCGTTCCTGGGGTGCACATAAGACTTTTATACATCCTCTTTTGTTCTTAAAATTGGGTGTGACATTCACCCCCCCCCCCTCTAGCCATTAGGATCTTTTAGGGGGCTAGTTCCACATCGCCCGACGTCCGGGGGTTGGCTCTACCTCGCTCGATGTCCTGGGGCTGGCTCCGCCTCACTCGATGTCTGGGAGCAGATTCACCTCGCCCAACGTCTAAGGGTAGACTTCACCTCGCTCGACGTCTAAGGGCAGACTCTTCCTCGCCTGACCCTCGGGGGCTAGCTCTACCTGCTCGATGTCCGAGGGTAGACTCCGCCTCACCCAACATCTGAGGGCAGACTCTGCCTTGCTTGACGATATTCGGGGGCTGGCTTCACCTCGCCCGATGTATGCGCGCTGCTCCTTCTTAACTACACACATAGACAAGGCAGGGCACTCAAGTCAATCGCAATACCGAGGACCATACCCTGCACGCCTGTAGGAAAGTACCGTCAGGATATGACAAGATAGGATCTTTAAAGCCCTTCCGAGCATGTCAGAGCCCGAATAGTGTTGTGGACGCCGACATTTCTCTTGCAGTGTTATGGGCGCCGCCATTTGGCCTCGGGCCCGGATCCTGACGAAAGAATATGACAACCACAATGGCCCAGGTGAAAGGTCCTTGTGTGGTTTTGATAATTGAGTAACAACCCTAGGTGGACTAATTATGTTTATGTGAGATACACAGGTGATTAGTCCACAAGTACATGTGTGTGAGCAACATATGCCGTGAAGGTGAAAATGGTTTGGAGATGTTGCAAAGCTCACACATGTGATGATGAAGGAGCTTATTGCACATGAGACATGATATTGAGTCATGTGATCAAGGTGGAGAAGATCAAGACAAGGCTTGGCTTGATGGACCGGTTGCAAGCGTGAAGGATAAGTCGGAGGCTTTGGAGCGATGGACCGCGTGGCAGTGAAGCTTGAGCAAAACTTGGTGCCGATGGACGAAGGCAATGGTGAAAAGCAAGTGAAGTCAAGATCGATGAACCAATATGATCACGTGATGATATAAAGTGGACCATATCATTATTGATCATGTTGGTGCATGTGTTGCATCGACATTGGAGGAGATGGAATGAAATGCACAAGGCAAAGGTATAACCTAGGGCATTTCATTTCACCGGTCATAGATGTGTAGAGAAGTTGATGACTGGGTTTAGGATAGATGGCCGTACTATCAAGAGGGGCAAACTTGTTTGCATATTGGTCATCTAGTGCCACTCGAGTGATCAACTTTGCATCATCGCTAGGATCGAGTGGCGTGGCAAGTTGAGTGGCTAATCCTTTGGAAAATGTTTGTGAAAAGCTAACACACATACACATGGTGGCGCACACTTGGTGGTGTTGGCACATTTGCAAAGGAGAAGAAGTTAGAGTTGTCGTGAATCAACTTAGAGAAGAGAAAAAGGTTTTTCAGTGTACTCTAAACTATAGGATAGTCCTTGGATTGGAATACTATATTGATCCATTGTGATTTGGATCAAGGATGCATGTGGGATGTGTATCCCTCTGAGTAAGCTTTCCAAAATGTCTAAGATCGTCGAAATCAGAGTTCAGAGCTAAGAGTTATAGCCGTTTTAGCGTTGAAAGGTCTGTGACCGGACGCTGGGGTCCAGCGTCCGGTCAGCACCTACGAGTCCGGTTACACTATCCGGTCAGTGTTTTTAGCATATCCAGAAGCGATCGGACGCTGGGAGAGTCTGGTTAGTGATTACCAAACACGTCCGGTCGCTGAAAACATCGCTGGAACCTCTCTGTAAGTGACTAGACGCTGGGTTTCAGCGTCCGATAGTTATGAGTTGCGCGTCCGGTCAGTACGCGTTTTACCCAATGAAGGGGTAACGACTATTTTGGCCCTTGGGGATATAAAAGGAGTGTGTGGCTGGCCTTGGGCTGGTTGCTTAGCACCCTCACGCCTATGTGGCTTTTTGTGTAGGAGTGCTTGGATGCCCTCTAACTCACTTGTGCTTGCAAGAGTGCAAATTGATTGTGAGTGAGTGTGATTCTAGTGTGTTGCATTGTGAGATTGCATCGAGTGGCACTAGGTTATCGAGTTGCAAGCCAGTGGTGCTTGTTACTCTTGGAAGTTGCCACCTCCTAGATGGCTTGGTGGTGGTCTTCGTTGAAGCCCACAAGAAGCTTATGCGGTGCTCCGGAGAAGAGCTTTGTGAGGGGCATTGTGCTCGCCCCACAGGAGCCACGAAGAGCAACTCTAGTTGAGCGTGTCATTGAGCTACCCTCACTTTTAGGGTAGGTTCTTGTGGTGCCCGACGTGTGGGCTTGGTGGGTGATGCCAATTAGCCGCCGAACCACCAAGTGAGCGGTCGACACAACGGAGACGTAGCGTGTTGGCAAGCACGTGACCTTAGGAGAAAATCATCATGTGAACCTTGTTCTTCCTGTTGGTTTGCAATCCCCTTACACAAGCTTGTGATTACTTTTATATACATTGCGCTTGTGTAGTTGCTCTTGTAATTAGTTAGCTTGTGTAGCTCACTAGTTGCCTTCTTGCTTGTGTAGCATAGAAGTAGCTCCCTTGCGTGGCTAATTTGGTTTTTGTGTAACCTTGTTAGTCACTTTGCTTAGTTTGTGTAGCTAAGTATTTGCACTCTCTAATTTGGCATTGATTGCCTTGTTATTCAGCATTGCTAGTGAGCTTAGTTGGATTTGTGCTTTTGCTTACTAGCATGTGTAATAGTTCCCTCATTGCTTGAAATACTAGTGGCATAGGTTTGTGTGACCTTGCTCCTAGAATTGGTTAGGTGAGCTCTAGTTAGCCCGACACCTTTGTTTGCTTAATTAGGATCTTTGCAAGGTGCTAGAGAACATAGATAGAGGGTGTAGTCTTGGCTAGACTGATAGTTTTAATTCCGCACTTATTTTGGTTATCCGACGCGATTAAGTTTTAGAAATGACTATTCACCCTCCCCCCTCTAGTCGCCATCTCGACCCTTCACCAGGAAGAGACTTGCATCCTCTATAGTGATGGACGTGCGGTCACTACGCTGTCTGCTCCCCTAGGGTCACGGATCAACACCCTGGTCCATCGTGCCACCCGTTGGGGTGGGATGGGACGTGACCACTTGCTGATCAAGCCAGAGCATGGCATCATCAGTGGACAGACACCCAGCATGGAGCTGTCCCTAGCACTGTCTGTCATGTTAGCAGGGCTAGAAGTTGTTTGTGACTCACATATTTTTTATGGCACACACTATGCATGGTGGAAACATCATATGCTTGATTATTTCCGTGAATTGGATCCCAAGGCATGGTGGATCTTTGTTGTTGGTTTTTCTCATGATGCTTTGGATAAGGACAACCTAACCCAAGTGTAAGAGGATTGCTTACAACTTGATCATCGTGCTCTTTATTATCTAATGTGTGCTTTACATGATGATGTTTTTAGACGTGTGTGGGACTTGGAAAGTGCTCATGATATGTGGATGGCACTCCAAGCCTTCTACGGTGACTCCTCCACAAGTGATGATGGGAAATTCAAGAAGGAGGATGATCACAAGGTGGAGGCACATGAGTGTGTTGAGCATAATCACAATTTGGTGATTGTGAAAGATTGCTCCACCTCATGGTCAAGTGATGATGATAATGATCATATCACAAGATCACTTGACAAGACTGATGATGATGCCACAAGTGATGCCAATGATGATGCTACTCCATGCACACTTGATGGTGATAATGATGGATCATGCTCAGGGTGTGAGAGTGATGTTTCTTCAAGCTCTCCAACTACATCACATTGCTTCATGTCACAAGGTGACACTAAGGTATCTAATACAAATGTGATTGATCTTGATTCATATGAGGAGCTTCTAGATAGATATGGTGGCATGATCAAAGCTTTAGAAAAAAGAGATAGCTAAAACCGAGAAATTGAAAAAATGAAAACTCTTTTGTAAAGAACACATGTGAACAACAAAAACATCTACTTTATGTTACTACTTATTCACATGAGGAGCTAAAATTGGCACATGAGGAGCAACAAAAACATCTACTTTATGTTACTACTTATTCACATGAGGAGCTAAAATTGGCTCATGAGGAACTTAGTGTTGCTCATGATAACTTGGTACAAGACCATGCTTTTCTCACTATGGAGATTTCTAATGGAAAAACTAAAACTAGTGAGAGCTCATCACATGGGTCAATTGATCAATCACATATTGTTGCTAACCCTTGTGATGTAGGCAAGAAGCATATATCCACCTCTAGTGATGATTTATTAGAAATGCCATATTCTTCACAATTAGATGCTTGTTCTACTTCTATGTCTTGTGGGACTAACCTTTTGAAGGAGAACAATGAGCTCAAAAATGAAGTGAAAAATTTGAGCAACAAGTTAGAGAGGTGCTACAACTCAAAAGTCACCTTTGAGCACATGTTGAAGACTCAAAGAAACTATGGTGACAAGTGTGGCCTTGGCTTCAAGAAGAAGATGACAAAGGGCAAAAGAAAGAGAGAAAGAAGGATGAAGAAGTTACAACAAAGAAAGCTCTCTCATACCATGTGCTACCGGTGTCATGAAGCGGGACACCTTGCAAATGGTTGCCCTAACCTTGAGAAGCTCAAGAAGATAAAAGAAGAAGAGATGCTCAAGCATGTGAAGTGCTTCAAGTGCCGCACTTAGGGTCATCTTATCTCAATGTGCCCAACCAAGCAATTGGTGAAGCAACTAGAAGAGCCTCAACCAAAGCCACAAGTTGAGCAAGAGAAGATACCCCAAGAGCAAATCAAGATAAACCATGAAAATGGTGGTGATTTGATGATAAAAAAGAAGAAAACTAGAAGGGGTGGAAAAGCAAGAGAAAGAGAAATGCGTCCAAGGATGAATCAAGATGCAAAGCAAATGAGCAAGAACAAAGAAGAGAAAATAGAGAAGATTGCTCACATAAGATGCTATAGTTGTGACACATTGAGCCACCTAGCTTCGGGTTGTCCAAACAAGCTTGAGAAGAAGGCTCAAGCAAATAAGGACAAGCAAGGCAATGAGAAGCACAACATGAGCAAAGAAGAAAAGGCTCAAGCAAAGAGAAAGTGCTACTCATACCAGGAAAGGGAACACATGGCACATTCATGTCCCCTAGGTAACACTCCTAAGATTATTTCAATTGATGATGATTCTATGCTTAGGAAGGATGGTAATGGTACCTTTATGGTTGCTATTGCAAAACATTCCGCTACTCATACTAAGGTTATGCCTAAGTATGTTGCTCCTAACTTGAGAGGACCCGAAATTATTTGGGTACCATCAAAAAGTGGATGATTGATTGTAGGTACCATTGGCATTTGAGACTTGATTCAATTGATTTCATATTGATCATCATATGTTGAGTCAAGATATGAAGCCTAGTGCACATCCAAACCCAATGTCAAGTGAAAGTTGAGTGAAGTCCAAGTGTTATCAACATACAAGTGTCATATTCAAGTTGGGGTAATTTATTGGAATATTTGATGGCTTGCAAAAATATTTGAGTTGAAACTTGCTAATTGGATGATCATGAGCTAACCAAGGTATATCTCTTGTTGATCATTTCATTTGGGTGCATATGAGTTGATTGAATTGGATAAATATGCAATGTTGCTTGCTATAAGTTGATTGAATGGATAATTACTTAGTAATCAAATTTGGATTGATTTGTGTTGAATAAATTCATGAGATGACATTTAGTAAGTGGATTGAATGGATTTATGTCTTGTGAAAGTATTCAAATAAGTTGGTTTCAAGTTTGATTCATACTTGATGAAGTATAGCTCAAGTGATTGAAATCTGTCCTATATTGAAAATATGAGCTAGTTGTGATTTTAGCCATATTTGAGTGATCAAAACTTATTGGATTGGAATGAAAATTGGTGTACATGCTCTAGACTTATGTTATGATATTCTGTAGAAATTTCATGAGAATTGGATAAGAGATGCCTCAGTTTTAGAGTGAAACTTGTCAGCTATAGTGCAGCAGTTTTTAGCATGTAGCAGTGGTGGAATAATTGAAATCTAGTAGCAATCTAGAAGTCAAATGAAGCTCAAATTTTTACAGCTGCTAGATAACTAAGTGAGGCACATCTCCACCAAATTTTGTGGTATTTAGATTTGTACTTTGGGAGATATGCTTATTTCTTTGAAGGGTACAGAATCTGCCAGAAAAGTGACAGATGTTAGATTGATCTAGAGTCACTTTGATTGAAAGGTCCTCAAATTGAAAACATGTTTAAGAGTAATTGAGGTACCTAAGTTGGTTTTGAGATGATCTAAAAGCATAATAAGATATGAGTACAAGGCTATTTGATTGTGTAGTGTACTTTGCACACTTTTGGTACTCAAGATGAAAATCAAGATCAAACTCGAGTTGAAGATGAAGTTTAAGTTCAAGTGATGATTGGAGATCATTTGGTAGAAAGAAAAGAACTTAAATAAGTAGAAAGAAAAGGACTTAAAGAAGGAATCAAAGTTACTCATCAAGTTAGGTCCATTACTTAGATCAATCAATCAAGTTATTTTAAGTGAGTGTCAAGAATGGTTCTTGGAGAGAGGTCACTTCTCCCTAGTATAGAGGCTTGCTGCCTATGTGTAGATGAACTAAGTGTGGTACTTGAAAGGCTAACATGGAAGTGGTGATCCGAAGAACATTTGAGATGCTTAGTTGAAGCAAATCAAAAGGGTTGATCAAGAAAAGTAAGCAACACCCAAAAAAGAGCTAGTCATGATATTTCAAGTAGTATTCTCAAATTGATGCTCTCACGTGAGTTAAGATGAAAAGAAGAAGCAAGCCAACCACAACAAGAAAGTGCACTTGATCATAAGTGGTATTCATTTCATATGAGTGAAGAGTGAAATTCAAAATGGTGTCTATTGGTCTTCACCAAGCTTATAATTAGACTTCACATTGCTATTGGAGTAATGAATTGGAATCTATGTGACTATTCTCTACTCCAACATAGCAAAGGTATCATTGTAATGTGCATGATCATTTCATCCATTACTAGTATGTGGTTAGTGCATATAGTACATGCTTCATAGGATCATGCATAACAAATGAAATATTTAAATTCATTGCCTACCACTATTGCTTGAATGATAAATTGATCTAGTGGTTAGTATATGAATTTGTTCATAAACTAGTAAAACCAATTACTTGACTTAATTTGGATTGCTAATAAGTGACAAGTACAATAATGGCAAGATAACCCTTGCAAGAGGTGTGAAGAAGCTTGTCATTGGTTCAAACCAGACTTGGAAGCTTAAGCAAATCAATTTAGTTCAAGTCAACCATAGAAGCTCATGATAGTGATAAGAGTACAAGCATAATACAACAATGCAAATGGATACCTAGTTTGTTTGTTACAAGTGGTATCTAGACTCAAGTATTTCATCAAGAATCTACAAGTGATGTCTAGATCAACTCATAAGTGATATCCTATAAGTGGTACTCATGAAGATAGCAAATGTTCAAGAAATAGTTTTTATTGATAAATCCAACAAGTGATTCCATACTAGAAGATTCTTTCAAGTGGTATCACATCTACACATGACATCAATCATGCAAGATGATGGTTACACAAGTGATCCTCAACTTTAAGTGATCATCAAATGAAGAATGCATCCCTCACCCACAAGAGCTCAAGTGTATCAAATGGATGACCCATGCTATCACATAGGAGGAGGCGTCACACAAATTGATATCAAGATCAAAGATCCTATGTGTGGTATCTCAAGAAGCCCTACACAAGATACAAGTGGTACAAGTTAAAAGTGGTATCTTCAAGTGGTGTCATTCCAACAATCAAGTGATGTCCATAAAAAATGCAAGATTCAAGCCTCAACAATCTACCCCAAATGCATACCTTCGCATCAATGAGAAGCACACCTTTTATGGAAATTGATGACAAAGGGAGAGAGATTGTACAAAGATATGAAAGCTTTAAGATTAAGATTGTAGATATGAAAGCTTTGGAAGAAATTGAAACAAAGAAGTAGAGGTTGGACATGGATATGGACAAAGAGGGAGCAACATTGAAGAAAAGAGATGGATCAAAATTCTTGGACAAGAGAAGCACACAAATAGGGGGAGCAAGCTCATGAACTTTGATTGATTGTATTTGATATGTGCATATTCATGTGCTTGCTTGCATTGCATAAGTTCTTAAATTCAATATGCATGCTTGTGTGAGGTATGCTAGTTGTAGAATTTGATTGATGAAATGAAAACTAGCATGCATAGGATGATAGCTAGACACTTGGTATGCTTTTTAAGTAAAGCTAGTACCTTGGTTTTAATATTGATCTCACGAGGTATCTAGTGATTTTATTTCCAAGTGATATCTAGCTAACCATGGTGCTAAGGATGAACTTAAAGGTGCAACTCCGATTGGTATCAGCTTCAAAGGTTTACTCTATACACCTTAGCATCATTTAGTAGTAATTACTCTCCCATAATTTCAATCTATGCATATATGCGAGCTTCAAAACAAACACTCTAGCACATATGTAGGGGGAGCTAATACTACCATTTTGGGTTTGTGATACTTGTCTAAAATCATTTACACATGGTAAAATTGCTTGGGCAAGCAACATGAATCTAAAAGAGCTTAATTTCCATATCTTTGTAGAGTTCTCATCAATTACCAAAAAGAGGGAGATTGAAAGGTCCTTGTGTGGTTTTGGTAATTGAGTGACAACCCTAGGTGGACTAATTGCGTTTATGTGAGATACATAGGTGATTAGTCTACAAGTACATGTGTGTGAGCACCAAATGCCGTGAAGGTGAAAATGGTTTTGAGATGTTGCAAAGCTCACACATGTGATGATGAAGGAGCTTATTGCACATGAGACATGGCATTGAGTCATGTGATCAAGGTGGAGAAGATCAAGACAAGACTTGGCTTGATGGACCGGTTGCAAGCGTGAAGGGCAAGTCGGAGGCTTTGGAGCGATGGACCGTATGGCAGTGAAGCTTGAGCAAGACTTGGCGCCGATGGACGAAGGCAACGGTGAAAAGCAAGTGAAATTAAGATCGATGAACCAATATGATCACATGATGATATGAAGTGGATCAAATCATTGTTGATCATATTGGTGCATGTATTGCATCGACATTGGAGGAGATGGAATGAAATGCGCAAGGCAAAGGTATAACCTAGGGCATTTCATTTCACCGGTCATAGGTGTGTAGAGAAGTTGATGACTGGGTTTAGGATAGATGGCCGTACTATTAAGAGGGGCAAACTTCTTTGCATATTGGTCATCTAGTGCCACTCGAGTGATCAACTTTGCATCATCGCTAGGATCGAGTGGTGTGGCAAGTTGAGTGGCTAATCCTGTGGAAAATGTTTGTGAAAAGCTAACACACATACATATGGTGGTGCACACTTGGTGGTGTTGGCACATTTGCAAAGGAGAAGAAGTTAGAGTTGTCATGAATCAACTTAGAGAAGAGGAAAAGGTTCAGTGTACTCTGAACTATAGGATGGTCCTTGGATTGGAATACTATTTTGATCCATTGTGATTTGGATCAAGTATGCATGTGAGATGTGTATCCCTCTGAGTAAGCTTTCCAAAATGTCCAAGATCATCGAAATTGGAGTTCGGAGCTAAGAGTTATAGCCGTTTTAGCGCTGAAAGGTCTGTGACTGGACGCTGGCACGAAAAACGACCGGACTCTGGGGGTCCAACATCCGGTCAGCACCTATGATTCCGGTCAATGTTTTTAGCATGTCTAGAAGCGACCGGATGCTGGGAGAGTCCGGTCAGTGATGACCGGACGCGTCCAGTCGCTGAAAAACATCGTTGGAACCTCTCTGTAAGTGACCAGATGCTGGATTTTAGCGTCTGGTCGTTATGACCTGCGCGTCCGGTCAGTACGTGCTTTACCCAGTGAAAGGGTAATGGCTATTTTAGCCCTTGGGGCTATAAAAGGAGTGTGTGCCCGGCCTTGGGCTGGTTGCTTAGCACCCTCACGCCTATGTGGCTTTTGTGTAGGAGTGCTTAGATGCCCTCTAACTCACTTGTGCTTGTAAGAGTGCGAATCGATTGCGAGTGAGTGTGATTCTAGTGCGTTGCATTGTGAGATTACATCGAGTGACACTAGGTGATCGAGTTGCAAGCCGGTGGTGCTTGTTACTCTTGGAGATTGCCACCTCCTAGATGGCTTGGTGGTGGTCTCCATCGAAGCCCACAAGGAGCTTGTGTAGTGCTCCGGAGAAGAGCTCTGTGAGGGGCATTGTGCTCGCCCCACGGGAGCCACGAAGAGCAACTTTAGTTGAGTGTGTCATTGAGCTACCCTCACTTTCGGGGTAGGTTCTTGTGGTGCCTGACGTGTGGGCTTGGCGAGTGATGCCAATTAGCCGCTGAACCACCAAGTGAGCGGTCGACACTATGGGGACATAGCGTGTTGGCAAGCACGTGAAGCTCGGGAGAAAATCACCATGTCAACCTTGTTCTTCCCGCTGGTTTATAATCCCCTTACACAAGCTTGTGATTACTTTTATATACATTGGGCTTGTGTAGTTGCTCTTGTAATTAGTTAGCTTGTGTAGCTCACTAGTTACCTTCTTGCTTGTGTAGCATAGAAGTAACTCCCTTACGCGGCTGATTTGGTTTGTGTAACCTTGTTAGTCACTTTGCTTAGTTTATGTAGCTAAGTATTTGCGCTCTCTAATTTAGCATTGGTTGCCTTGTTATTGAGCATTGCTAGTGAGCTTAGTTGGATTTGTGCTTTTGCTTACTAGCATGTGTAGGAGCTCTCTCATTGCTTAAAATACTAGTGGCATAGGTTTGTGTGACCTTGCTCCTAGAATTGGTTAGGTGAGCTCTAGTTAGCCCGACACCTTTGTTGCTTAATTAGGATCTTTGCAAGGTGCTAGAGAACATAGATAGAGGGGTGTAGTCTTGGCTAGACCAATAGTTTTAATTCTGCACTTGTTTTGGTTAGCCGACATGATTAAGTTTTAGAAATGACTATTCACCCCCTCTAGTCGCCATCTCGACCCTTCACCAGGAAGAGACTTGCATCCTCTATAGTGATGGATGTGCGGTCACTACGTTGTCCGCTCCCCGTAGGGTCACGGATCAACACCCTGGTCCGTCGCGCCACCCGCCGAGGCGGGATGGGACGTGACCACTTGCTAATCAAGCCAGAGCATGACATCATCAACGGACAAACACCCAGCATGGAGTTGTCCCTGGCACCGTTTGTCGTGTCAGCAGGGCTCGCTCAGAGAAAAAGGAAGACCCAGCACATTCGAAGGACCTTCTTTGCCTCTGATTTTTCTTCTTTGTCCCATCTATAATCCCTACTTCCTCTTGATCTATAAAAGGGAAGGCAGGGCACCCCACTAAGGGGACGGGTCGATTCAACACACCATGCATCACATAACACACAGCTAAGCAACAACCAAGCTCTCAGCGCCCTTTCAACCTTTCCATTAGAGACTTGGGATATATCCCTCTCTCGCCCGTTTGTAACCCCTACTATGAACCTTTCAGTGCAAATAACATGAGCAACAGCTACGAACTGGACATAGGGATATTCTATCCGAACCAGTATAAATCTTGTGCCTTTTTAGCACACCATCTGGGCCAGACGTGCAAATAAACAAATTTACTCATTGGTGTTTCCTCAAAATACTGACAGCATGTGAGAACATATACCGAACTAGGGTATAGAGGTTCTGAACTAAACATAACATGCCTTAGGTAATTGAAGCGAACAACAAGCACAAGAAATAACATGTGAGAACATGTACCAAACAAGGGTACATAGTTTCTTCGACTAAACTTAACATGCCTTAGGTAATTAAACGAAACAACAAACATATGGATGTGCCATGTGAATAAGATAGGGTCATCCTAGTAGTGTGGTCACATAGCAAATTGTGTTGCACCTTCTCCACAGTAGCCTCCCATTATTGATGGTGGTGGTGGCGGGAGTGATGGCAGAGGTCCCTTGTTCTTGTGATTAGGGCAGGTGCAATATGGATTATTGTAGAGTGCCTCCTGTGAACTTACACCATTGTTATTGTCATCGTCCTTGTACCCGCTGCTCACTTTCCTTTGTAGATCAAAGATTTGGTCCTGCAAGTAGTAGATGTACTACTGATGTGGATAAATTGGTCGAGGATCGATCCACCTAGTGAACTCACAGTTTTGGGATGTACTCATAATGCATGTCTGGATTCACTGCTTTGATTGCATTGAAAAGTACTGGCAGCTGCTCATACCCATCCTCCCAGTCCCCATATATCATCTTCCACGCTCACTGCTTAGCCCTCCAAGCTTTACCAAAAGTTATCATATAACCTTCATACAACGCCCCAACGGTCTTGATAATTGTCCTAACCTTCATGTTGGGTTCTTCCTGCAATATTCCCATCAACCACTTAGCAATAAGGATAGATGTGAACTGTCGATGCTTCAGTGTCAGCACATGGCCAGCATAATTGTGTGGCCTGACAACTTTTGTGATCTTCCACTTTTCGATGACCTTTTGCTTCCTTGCACAAACCCTCCATGGGCAGCGTTTCTTGTCACACACAACTATGTAACGACGCTCCATATATGAATGCAAGACCTTGTAAGGTCTCTTTTGTATCACTGCAAACGCCTGCAACCACCTCTTCAATGTAGGGAGGTCCTTGAATACCCTACCCTTCTCAATTACCATGTTAGGGCCGCCCTCAGTAGCTTTTAGGAGCTCATCATCATGTCCTTCTACACATGCTTGATCGAAATGAGCAAGATCGCTGAACTCATGAACTCTTGGATCACGGTGGCCGAGAAAGATATGCCTTAGCATCTCAATATCACTCTCTGTTAGCTCTCCAATAGGACGATCATCATCAGAATCAAGAGCCCTTGCCATCTCATATGGCTCCGAATCATTCATAATTTCAACACCATTAGAGCCACGGAATCCATCTCCACAGTGCACTTGCGCAGCAACAGCGGACACATCTATATTGTCAAGAATGTCTCCTGCAACATAAGTAAAAAAAATAAGGAAAGAATGAAAAAATGGATATAAGGAAGGGGTAATGATGTAGACTAGGCTCGATCTTCCGATAGGTATGATAGCGTCGATTGGTGGAGACTCAATGTTCACGATCTAGGTTTCGAACCAAGACTGATTCGGACCCCCGCAACCGTTATACCACTGCTCCGTTGCTTATCAACCACGCAAACACGATTGACCTCGCCGAGAAGGCTTTTCTGCAAGCGAATCAAGAACACAAGCAAGAATGGGATGAACGCAATTTGAAATTACAAATAAATATGAGCCTTATGATAACAAGAAGGAGTTCAAGTCTTTATTCAAAAGGACTAATCACCACATGCGAACAAGATCAAGAACTGGGGCCCTGGTTCACAGCAAGCAGCCTTGGCGGTACAGTTACAGCAAAACGATGTCTGTTTCATGAGAAAATAAAAAACTAAATAAAACCCAAACCCTAAGGAGAGAGATGGCTGGTATTTATAGAGTCTTGGGCGTCACCCCCCTAGACGCGCCCCCTAATGGGCCCAAACACGATGCACAGTCCAACGGACCAAAAGACGGTGTCGCAGCACCCTGACAGATTCTGGACGCTGACTTGTGACCATGATTCTTGTTGATTCCGAATAGCTTTTGACGTGAGACCACTTGGATTGGCTTTCTTATCAAATTAGCTTTCCATTCATATGTGGATCGTCGAAAACGGAGTCTGAATGCGTCTTGGGTGACCGGTTTAAGGCAGACTGATCCTGAAACCCGAGATGGGCTCCAACTTTAGTTGGGCTGGGCTTCCACCATAAAAAAGATGAATTGGACGCCCATGCTAGACCTCCTCATCTCCTTGGCTTGTATGCGATGAAGTAGTGATGTCCTCATCAGGTAAGCTTCCAATAATCATGCGGATAAGACACTTACTCGGATGATTCTGTGTCAAATGGATCTCATGAGGAGGATCTGCCACAACATCATAAGTCTAACAAGCATCTCCAACTAGCTCATTGGGGACAGATTGAGCATCGAAAATCATAGGTGTAACCTCCACATCCATATTTGGTTCTGGGACGGGAGGATCGAAGTGTGCCTGCTGACTAATTGGTGGGGAAAACCCATGAGGGATGTGATCAATTAACACCCGACGCACAACCATGTCCAAACTTTAGAACTAACACTTCATAGTCGATCTCACATAGTTCTTCCACTAGTCTGCACACCCAATTAGGATCATCTTCCTTAGAATGTTGGGAGGGGAACCTAGGTGAAGTACACCCTCTACTGCGATGCCATCATCATCATCAACTCCATGACAATGTAGCTCCTCCCGAGCCCTTGCAACCAACTCACTAAATGAAGGCTTCTCATTGAATAACATAGACACGCTTTGCATCTCAACAAACTCAACATATCTATAGCGATCTCTTTCCACGGTGCCTCCATTATATATGCTCGCTAGGTTGTCCATCTAGTAATTCAAACAAAAATTGAAATACAGTTCATTTAGTCCAAAGTAGCTGCTATATAGTATATCTCTAATAGATACTAACCAACTACACCCTAAATAACTATATCACTAGCTATCTAACTATATTTATCTAACCATATTTATCTCACTGACTAAATCAACTAGCTATCTAATAACTATATCTATATACCTATGTCACTACCTATGTAACTATATTTATCTAACTATATCTATCTCACTAACTAAATCAAATTTACTACAAACTACCAAATAATCAAAGTAGCACTACAATTCAAGCTAACTAAGTACCTACATTGCATATTTAAAAAATTTATCTGTCCAAGTCAATGGAATGATACGATGCGGATGCGGACGCCAGGACCGGAGCAGGACGGGGATGTGGAGGACGGGATTGACGACGAGGTCGCAGCGCGCTGAGAGCAGGGGCAATGTCACGCCCGGGGTCACCGGAGGGAGCGCATATGCGCGCGGCGGATGCGGCGAGCCAGGACGAACGAGGCGGCGTAGGGCGGGAGGGGCGGAGCACAGCAGACGCGGGATGGCCGACGCTCCGCGCGTCGAGGAGGCGCTAGCGGGCGGCCAGCACGGTGGGGGCCTGCACGGGCGCGGGCTAGGGCCGCGGACGGCCGGGGCTACACGCGGCGGTGCGGCAGCGCTATGACTCGGGAGCGGTATAGAGAGAGGAAGAGAGAAAGGAAGGGAGGGCCATACGTAAGACAGAGCTTGACGCCAATAAGTTCGGTGTGAAGATCTACGGCGCTAAGCTCGGCGCTAAGATTTACGGAGCCCAGATGCTTGCTAAGTCACCGTCACGTCTACGTCAAGTCCAAGACCTATGCGTTAAAATCTATGGCGTCGAAACGTGTAAGCTCAGCGCCATCGATGATGATAATTTTTGAAAAAAAGGGTAAAAAACACAAAATTCCGTCCGCCCGCCGCCGCTCCCATCGGTCGCCTCCCACTTCCCCTGCTCCCGAGCTCGCCAACGCCGTTCCTCCCGCACGGGCGATGCCTCTGCCGCTCCCACGCCCGCGCCGTACCTGCCCCAGCCCCGCAACCGAAGACGCCGCGCGGCGTCCCACGACGCAGCCGCGAGCTCCGCCTCCGTCTCTCCCCACCGATGCGGGAAGACCCCGACGCGAGCAGCCCCCGGCGCCAAGATCCGAGCAACGGCGAACCCTGCCGCGTTGCCCTGCGCGAGCGGCCCCGGTGGCGTTGGAGCCCAAGACGAGCGCTTCCGGCCACGTCGTCCTGCGCCAGTGGCCCCCGGAGCGGCGGCGGCGGCGGCGACCTAGGTCACGCCACTCGCGGCTGTGCGCGTAAGGCGCGGTTGCTCCCCTTGGCTGTTGGTGGCGATTTGCAGATGGAGTCTACGTTTGCTCTCGAGGAAACCCTGGCCGCCGTTTTCGCCCAGGTCAGACCTCACGCGATCACCTCCTCCTCTGCATCCTCTTCCTATTGAACGCGTCATGTGCTTTTTCTTTCATACTACCAGATCTGCAACCGCAGCAGCAGGCGTTGCCTCTGCAGGTTAGGCCGCTGCGGGATACGGCCTGCCCTTGGCGCCAGGTACCCTTGTGCCCTGCATATACCTACCGTTCATCGCTATTTTCAGAGTAAGTGTGATGGCCGTCTTATTATATGGTTCCCATTGAGCTCCCAACACTTCAGTGTATTTATCACGACTAAATATTTGCACTACCGACCTAATCCATTCACAGCTCTTATTAACCAGCTGTTCAGTTGTATAGTTCAGGCTTTTATAAATTATTGCCCGCTTTTCTTGGTAGGATTTCTGAGGTCAGGCTACAAAATCTGAGGCATAAATTAGTGTTTTATGTTAATTATATGGTTGTGCAATATGGTTAGAGTTGAAATTTAGGTCCAATAAAATTGATGTCTTCTGCTTCTCATCACCTAACTACTACCTTTGGCTGCTTTGTGCTCCAGTCTATATATCATTGTTTCCACTGTACCTGTCCTTGCAGTGATCTGGCAAGTCCCTTTGACCCTTTGTCTACAAAAGATTGCACCTCGCAAATTGAAGGTACGCAGATAGACTGACTGTTATTGGGGTTATATGTTTGCTGCTGATCCTTCAACATTTTCTGAGTCGAACAAGTTAAGGATCGATCTTACAGCTGGGAGGTATACGTTTTGCATACTAATAAAAACTGCAGTACATTCTTTTTTTTCATAAAAAACTTAAAATGATCTTAATTAAGTTAGATGAGTAGAAAGCGGGATGGAAAACTAAAGCAAATTAAACCCGAACATTTTTTCCCTTCTATAATTTTGGTTCTTATAGGGTTATTGCCTGGCCAATATGAACTCCGATATGAACTGTACACAATTTGCGAACATAACTCTCCTCTGGATGATAATTTGATTTATTCATCTTTGCTGAAAACTGTCATGTGGAGTTCGAACATGAATCCATTGCCCTACTACTCACCATAGGTTCAAATAGCTAACTACTGACAAAGTTCTCATGAGATACTTTCTTTTGGGCAATATGAGCTCCCATCTAAAATATGCTCGGTACACAATAAGCAGGTACTTCATCTCCTCCATTACGTCCTAGATTAGTATATTCTTTTTTCCTGACATGTTTCATGTAATAGTTTGATGAACCCTATTGATGTTGAGAATTCCTCTGCTCTTATCATGAACAACATACTGAAATTATTGCCAACGAGCCTGAGCTGTTCATGCAAACTTCCGATCACCGAGACTATTTGGTTGTTTCATTCCGATCACCGAGACTGTTTGGTTATTTCAAAATCCTGTTATCAGGTGTACCTGAATACGCCGTTGGAGAAATAATATTGCAGAGAGAACACTGGAAGAGCAAAAAAGGAATGCAACAGTTGTGGTTCCATTCTTTCTGCACTAGCTAATTAATTAACTCAAACTTGACGATCCAATATTGAGCAGGTGTTTACTTTAATCCGCGCATGCTAAACAGTTGTGCTTTTCTATACCTGTTTGGAATGTTTTCTATTCATAATGTTTATAACTATTTTCCCTTCCTCTAAAAGCCTGTACATTTGTGTGGCAGTGTCTGGCTTAACAAAATGTACATTTGAGTTGATATGAAGCAACACTTACTCTATTGTTCATACTTAAATTATTGAATACTATATTACATCGACGCGCTGTACACGTTGTCGCCTACCTGGTCAGCCTGCTGGTAGTATTAATTAGTTATTTTTGATGTTTCGTTTGCTCTACCCCCATGTCAAGGGCGTCGAACCCCCGACTGGCCGGACCGCGGCTAGACCGCGGCTACGCAGTTCGTAGCCGTCGGCCGTCTTCTCCGGTGAGGTTATTCCCCTCCACCGCAAGCTTAACAGAGAGAGAGAGAGAGATTAGGGATATAATTCTTCTTATTCTTCATTGTCCAGCGATTACAAATATATATGGCCAATGGCCCAACCGAATGGAGAAAGCTTTCCTTGATTGTAGGAGTTTTCAAAACAACTTATTAATTTCTATTTTTAGCCCTTAGAGGGCAACCCATGCTGCGCTTGCCCAGCGTGCTCAGCCGCGCGGCGCACGTCGCGGGCGCGCCTGTGCCTGGCATATGTGCGCCCGCACATGACATCTCTCCCCGCCTCGACGGCCAGCTCGTCCTCGAGCTGAAAGGAAGGGAACCGAGCACGGAGGTCGTCCAGATCCTCCCATGTAGCCGAGACAGGTGGTTCTCCTTGCCATTCAACGAGCACCTGGCGCACTCCCCGGGCCAGCCGAGCTCGAGTCACCCGGGCGGGAGCAGGCACGACAGCACCGTGCAGGAGCGGAGGCAGCAGCGGTGGAACGGCCGGCGGGGTACCGACAAACTTCTTGAGGACGCTGATGTGGAACACATCATGAAGACGAGCGCCGGGAGGAAGCTGTAGCCGCACAGCCACCTTGTTGATGAGCTCCGCCACCTGGTACGGCCCGACGTATCGCGACTTGAGCTTCCCTGTTGCCGAGCGTGGGAGGGACGCTGCTGCCCGCTGCCGAAGGCGAAGAAGAGCCCAATCGCCGACCTGGAAGGACACCGGCCTATGGTGCTGGTCGTAGACACGCTTCTGGACCGCCTAAGCCTGTTCAAGGCGATAGTGGATGTCGTCGAGGAAGGCAGCGCGCTCCTCCATCTCCTGGGCGACCGCTGCGACGCGGGTCTTGCCGGGCTCATAGGAGCGGATGGTCGGGGGGTCCCGGCCATAGACTACACGAAACGGAGTTTCGCGGAGCGATGACTGATAGGCGGTGTTGTAGGTGTACTCCGCCCATGGCAGCCAACGGAGCCACTACCGGGGACGGTCGCCGGTGAAGCAGCGCAAGTACATGACGATGACCCGGTTGGCGGCCTCGGTCTGGCCGTCCGTCTGCGGGTGAAAGGCGGAGGACATGTAGAGCTTCGTCCTAGTGAGCCGCATGAGCTCCTGCCAGAACGCCGAGGTGAACACTGGATCGCGGTCCGAGACGATGGACTGCGGAACGCCATGGAGGCGAACGATGTCGGCGAAGAAGGCGTGAGCGACGGACTCGGCGGTGTAGGGGTGCGCCAGGGGGATGAAATGGCAGTACTTGCTGAAGCGATCCACGACGGAGAGGATGACCATCTTGCCTTGCACCCTGGGCAACGCCTCGATGAAGTCGATGCCGATGTCCGCCCACACAGCCGACGGAACCGGCAGTGGCTGCAGCAGACCGGCCGGCCTGAGGTGGTCGGACTTGTACTGCTGACAGGTGACGCAGGCCTTCACGAAATCCTGCACCAAACGACGCATGTTGGGAAAATGAAAATCCCGCCGGAGCCTGTGGAGGGTGCGGTGGATGCCCTCATGGCCATCGTTGTGGACCGCGACCAAGATCTCCTGTAGCAGCGGCGACGCCGGGGGAATGTATAGGCTGTCGTCGAAGGCGACCATGCCGTCCACCAGCGCCCATGGTGCGGTGCGGTGCGGGTGCCAGCCCGGACCTCATCATGTATGGCGACTAGGGCCGGATCAGTGGCCTGGGCGTGGCGGAGGCGCTCGATGAAGTCAAAGCGGGGCGCCGAGATAGCCAGCACCTCCCCTTCGTCATTGTCGCGACGGGAGAGGGCGTCGGCGACGACGTTGATGGCGCCCAACCGGTACTCCACCGAGAAATCGAAGCCCAGGAGCTTGCCGACCCAGTGATGCTGAGGGATCGTGGCGAGGCGCTGATCGAGGAGATACTTCAGGCTGTAGTGGTCGGTCTTGACGATGAAGGGCCGCCCCCAGAGATACGGGCGCCAGTGCCGTACCGCCTGGACGAGGCCGATGAGCTCGCGCTCGTAGGCGGCTAGCAAGCGGTGGCAAGGCGCCACAGGCCTGCTGAAGAAGGCAACCGGATGGCCCTCCTGGACCAGGACTGCGCCGAAGCCGAACGTCGACGCATCACACTCGACGGTGAACAGCTTGGCGAAGTCGGGCATGGCGAGGACGGGGGCGGACGTGACGGTGGTCTTGAGCGCTGTGAATGCCGCGGCCGCCGCGTCGTCCCAGGAGAACCCCTCCTTCTTGAGTAGGGTCGTCAGTGGTGCAGCGATCGCCCCGAAGTTGTGGACGAACTTGCGGTAATACCCGACGAGGCCGAGGAAACCGCGCACAGCCTGGGCCAAACGTGGAGCCGGCCAATCGTGGATCGCCTGCACCTTGGCCGGGTCCATGGCCACACCCGCCGCGGATATGACATGGCTGAGGTAGGCGACGGAGGAAGCACCAAAAGAACACTTGGTGCGCTTGACGAAGAGTTGGTGGCGGCGTAGTTTGTCGAGGACGGCCCGGAGGTGGCGAAGATGATCAGCCCACGACTTGCTGTAAATTACAATATCGTAAAAAAATACCAGGACGAAGCGGCGCAGGAACGGGCGGAGCACGTCGTTCATCAAGGCCTGGAATGACGCCGGGGCGTTGCACAGCCCGAACGCCATCACCAGGAACTCGTACAGGCCATCGTGGGTGCGGAGCGCCGTCTTGTGCACGTCCTTCGGGCGCATGCGCACTTGGTGGTACCCGGACCAGAGGTCCAGCTTGGTGAAGAACTTGGCGCCATGGAGCTCGACGAGTAGCTCGTCGACCACCGAGATCGGGAAAGCATCCTTAACGGTGAGCGCGTTCAGCGTCCGGTAGTCGACGCAGAAGCGCCACGAACCATCGGGCTTCTTGACAAGGAGGACGGGCGACGAGAACGGCGAGTCGCTGCGGCGGACGATCCCTTGATCAATCATGGCAGCACACTGCCGCTCCAACTCGTCCTTGTGCGCCGCGGGGTACCGGTAAGGGCGGACGGCGACCGGTTGGGCGTCGGGCTTGAGAATAATGCGGTGATCATGCGCACGCTTGGGGGGCAGACCGACGGGGTCCGCGAAGAGCCCCCCAAACGAGAGCAACAACGCCTCCAGGAGGGAACCGGCCTCTGTTGTGGCGCCCAGGGCCGGCACAGAGGGGCTGGCCACGCCGGTCCAGGAGACGGGGCGCCCCTGGCACTGGAAGGACATGCGCCGACGGTCGAGGTCCCAAACAATGGGCCCCAACTCGCCGAGCCACCGGGTGCCGAGGACGACGTCGTACCCGGCCAGTGGCATGACGTAGAGGTCGGCCGGGAACGACTCGCCGTCGATGAGCAGAGGCGCGTCGCGGATGACGCCGGCGCAGGTGACCCGCTCGCCATTCGTGACCAAGGCTGTGAGGCGGGGGCGTTGGCGGAGGGGTAGATCGGAGCGCCGCGCCGCCTCCTCCGAGATGAAGTTGTGCGTGCTGCCGAAGTCGAGGAGGGCGACGAGGGACGCGGCGCCGAGTGCCACGGCGATCTGCATGGTGCCGGCCATGGGAACCCCAGCCACGGCCTGTAGGGAAAAACAGGGCGCCTCGGCGTCGTGCTCCGCGTCTCCAGCGGCGTCCGCGGCGTCCTCGATCTCCACGCCTTCAAGGAAGAAGATGCGCCGGCAAAATCTGTTATGGCCACGGGTATATTTTTCATTGCAATTAAAGCAGAGACCCAGACGGCGCCGTTCCGCCATCTTGTCCGAGGTGAGGCGCCTCTGGTTGCCCTCGCCGCGACCCTGCTGGGCGGCCACCGGAGGGGCAGGGAGCGCCAGCGGCTGGTGGGGCGCCTGGAGCGCTGGTCGGGGCGCGGGAGCGGGAAGGAGGCCGCGCAGGGGCGCCCGAGGGGGAGGCTGCACCGGACGGTCGATCTCCATCAACTCCACTTGGCGCGCCAGGCTCATGGCGGCCGCGAGCGTCGCCGGGTTGTGGATGCGGACGACGTGGCTGAGCGGTGGCAGGAGTCCGTCGGTGAAGAGCTGGACGCGCTGAGCCTCATCAAGACGACCCGCGCGAGGCAGGAGGCCCTGGAAGCGATTGGAGTACTCCTCCACGGTCCCTGTACGCCGGCACTCGGCGAGCTCGAACAGCGGTGCCGAGCGGAGGGGAGGCCCAAACCGCAAGTTCAGGAGCTCCTTGAATCGCCCCCACGGCGGCGTGCCCTCGTCCTCCTGGAGTTGGATATACCAGAGTTGCGCGACGTCCTCCAAATTGTACGAGGCCATCCACACACGCTCCTCCGCCATGGTGCGCTGTTGGCAAAAATAGGATTCGCACTTGTTGATGAAGAGCATCGGATCGGTCTTGCCGTCGTAGCGGGGAAAATCCAATTTTTGGAATTTTGGGGGGCGATCAAGATCGCGCGGCCCCTCCGGGCGGCCGCCGTTGCCGCTGTCCAACGACGAGGCCGATTTCTCCTTCATAGCCGCCATGTCGGCCTTCATGGTTGTCATCTCCGTGGTGATGGATTTCAACATCGCCATCACATCGGCGATGGTGGGATCGCTCATGGCTGCTGGCTGCGGTGCGGAAGCGGTGGAGGACTGCGGCGATGGAGGAGGGCTAGGGTAGTGTGATGGATAAGTCTCATGTGTGGCTGGTCTTTGTGGGGTTGCGCTGCTCACATGGTCCTTGTGGCTGTTTTTCTGTTTTTAGGACAGCATCTTAGACTAGAGGACAACATCTTAGCTAGGACAGCATATTAGCATCTTAGACTAGCATCTTGGCATATGCTTGGCTGGCTAGCAGCCTATAAATATGTAACCCTAACCCCTCAGGTTGGTATGGCATTTGTGTGAGCTTGTGTGAGAAATAGACAAGAAAATTGCCCCAACTTCTAGTATCATCCTCTCTCGATGAGAGTAAGAATTCTCCTACTATCAAGAGTGAGAATTCAGCGACTAACAACTGGTATCAGAGCCGTATTATCCTGTAGCCTGAGCATCTCTTGCTCATCTTCTCTCCTAGCCCCACAACAGCCCCAGCTGTTGGCAGCACCAGCTCCTCCGGCCGCTCCTGTTCACTCCTCCCCCATGCAGCTCGTCTGAAGCAGCCCTCTCACCACACAGCAGCCCCCCGATAGCGCGTCATGTTCGCAGGGCAGTCTCAGCGCTCGGTCGCCTCGAGCACGCGGCGGCAGCAGGAGGCCGAACTTGCTGCGGCAGAGGAACGCGAGCGAGCGGCGGCAGAGACCGCTGCGGCGGCGGCAAGGGCGTCGAGGCTGGCAGTGGTGGAGCTGGCAGCAGCCAGAGCGGAGGCGGAAGCAGCGGTGACGGCGGCGGCGGAGGTTGAGGCTCTGTGCGGCAGCATCGGCAGCTCCATTTCCGCTGACGACACCACCGACGCGGACCTCGAGCTGCTAGAGAGGGAGGCAGCGCGAGCGCGGGCGGCACAGTGGGCAGCCGCGCACGTCCACGAGCGTGGCGGCAGCCCAGACAGGCGCGGATGCACTGGCGGCGCTCCTGGAGGAGGCGCGCACGCCCACGAGCGCGGCGGCAGCCCAAACAGGCGCGCACGGCGGCGGCGCTCCTGGAGGAGGCGCGCACGGCAACGGTGGCGGACGGGTCGATGGAGAGCGCGGCCTTCACAGGCAGCGTGGCTCTCTCTCCCCGGATCGGTACCGACGGGTCGATGGAGAGTGCGGCCGTCACAGGCAGCGTTGCTCTCTCTCCCCGGATCGGTACCGTGGTTACCACGGGCTCTAGGCTGTTGTCAAGGACGTCGGTCCCGGCGGTGGGTGGCCTACCCTCACCAAGACCAACTACGTCGAGTGGGCTGCGGTGATGAGGGTAAAGCTCCAGGTGCAGCACATGTGGGAGGCAGTCCGGTACGGCGACGCTGACTACGACCTAGATCGACGGGCGCTGGATGCTCTCATCGCTGCAGTCCCGCCCGAGATGCAGTTCTCGCTTACCAGCAAGCGGACTACTAAGGAGGCTTGGGACGCCATCGCTGCGGCACGCATCGGCAGCGACCGCGCCCGCAAGTCCACACTGCAGGCACTTTGCAAGGAGTGGGAGAACCTGGCCTTCAAGCCAGGTGAGGACATTGATGACTTTGCTCTCCATCTCAACACTCTGTTGCAGAAGATGGTGCAGTTCGGCGACGACACCTACGGCGAGGAGAGCTGTCGAAAAGCTCTTCCGCTGCGTCCTCGAGAAGTACAAGCAGATGGCTCGCTCGATCGAGTCTCTGCTGGATCTCTCCACGATGTCGATCGAGGAGGCGATAGGTCGCCTCAAGGTCGTCGACAGCGATGAGCCACAATCCCTCTTGGGGCCCATCACCACTGGCGGGAAGCTCCTTCTCACTCGGGAGCAGTGGCTTGCCAGCCAAGGTGACCGAAGGAAGGGGGAGCCTTCTTCCACGACAGGCGGCCGCAAGCGTGGCAAGCCGCGTAAGGCGCGTAGAGACGCCCAGGCCGGGGTGCGAGGACGTGCCGAGGGTGATGCCCGCAGAGGCGCTTAGGGCGTCGCCGCCGGCAGGCACAAGCCGGCACGAGACGACGCCTGTCGCAACTGCGGCCAGCTTGGCCATTGGGCCAAGGACTGTCGACAGCCACGACGCGGCCAGGCCCACGTCGCACAGGCGGAGGAGGAGCCGGCTCTGTTCATGGCACATGCCAGCATCGAGCTACCTCCAGCGACACCGGCCGTAGCGGCTCTCCTCCACCTTGACGAGCCAAAAGTACACGCCCTCCTCGGCGACAGCTCCAGCAACGACAAGACTGACGGGTGGTGCCTCGGCACCGGTGCCACCCATCACATGACCGGTCGACGGGAGTTCTTCACCGAGCTTGACTCTAGCGTCCGAGGCTCCATCAAGTTTGGGGATGCCTCCGGCGTGGAGATCAAGGGCGTCGGCTCCATCATCTTCACCGCCGTGTCTGGTGAGCACAGGTTGCTCACCGGAGTCTACTACATCCCCGCGTTGAGGAACTCCATCATCAGCTTAGGACAGCTGGATGAGAACGGTTCGCGCGTGGTGGTTGAGGATGGAGTCATGAGGATTTGGGATCGTCGTCGTCGCCTTCTTGCCAAGGTATCCAGAAGCGCAAATCGACTCTACGTCCTTAACGTGCAGGTGGCACAACCCCTCTGTCTCGCTGCTCGTCGGGACGACGAGGCGTGGCAGTGGCACGAGCGTTTCGGGCACCTTCACTTTGAGGCCCTGAAGCGGCTTAGTGCCACGGAGATGGTGCGAGGCCTGCCGTGCCTCGACCATGTGGAGCAGCTCTGCGACGTCTGCATGTTGACGAAGCAGAGGCGACTCCCCTTTCCACAGCGGGCTAGCTTTCGAGCCAAGGAGAGGCTCGAGCTTGTGCACGGGGACTTGTGTGGCCCGGTGACACCGGCCACACCGGGAGGACGACGCTACTTCCTGCTGCTCGTCGACGACCTCTCCCGCTACATGTGGGTGATGGTCCTCGGCAGCAAGGGAGAGGCTGCGGACGCCATCAGGCGCGCGCAGGCCACTGCGGAGGCGGAGTGCGGCCACAAGCTACGCGTGCTGCGCATCGACAACGGCGGCGAATTCATGGCGGCTGAATTCGCGTCGTACTGCGCTGACGAGGGCATTCAGCGCCACTACTCCGCACCGTACAGCCCGCAGTAGAACGGCGTCGTCGAGCGGCGCAACCAGACGTTTGTGGGGATGGCTCGGGCCCTCCTCAAGTAGAGGGTGATGCCGGCTATCTTCTGGGGAGAGGCGGTGGTGACGGCCGTCTACATCCTCAACCGCTCGTCTACCAAGGCGCTTGACGGTAGGACGCCGTACGAGGCTTGGCATGGGCGCAAGCCGGCGGTCTCCCACTTGCGGGTCTTCGGCTACCTCGCGTTCGCCAAGGAGCTTGGCCACATCAGCAAGCTCGACGACAGAAGCACTTCGGGAGTGTTCATCGGCTACGCGGAGGGCTCGAAGGCCTACCGCATCCTCGACCCGAAGACACAGCATGTGCGCGCGGCGCGCGACGTTGTGTTCGACGAAGGGCGAGGATGGGCGTGGGACAAGGTGGTGGACGACGGCTCGGCTCCGACGTACGACGACTTCTCTATCGAGTACGTCCACTTCGAGGGAGCTGGGGGAGTAGGCGGCTCTTCTTCGGAGAGCGCGTCTACCCCAGTTCCCGAGCCTCCATCGACCCCGGCGCCTGATACTCCGATAGCACCATGCTCTCTAGCCAGGACCTCGGCTGCGATGAGTTCTTCGCTGGCTCCATCACAGCCGGCAATGCCACGCACTCCAGCACCGACAGGCACCACTCCGGGCACGTCTACTCCACCACCAGCTCGTGTCGAGCACGGCCCGGTTGAGCTCGCTACTCTGCTCTCTCACGACGAGGAGCGCGTCGACGCGTACCACAACGGCGAGCCGTTGCGGTACCGTACGATGGAGAATCTTCTCAGCGACCAGCCGGTGCCGGGACCGGTGCCTCACGACCTGGAGGCGTAGTTGCACCTTGCATGTGACGACGGCGAGCCTCGGTCGTTTGCAGAGGCCGAGAGACACGCGGCATGGCGCGCCGCGATGCAGTTGGAGATGGATGCGGTTGAGAAGAACCGCACCTGGGAGCTTGCTGACCTTCCTCGTGGTCATCGCGTGATCACCCTTAAGTGGGTGTACAAGCTGAAGAGGGATGAAGCCGGTGCCATCGTCAAGCACAAGGCTCGCTTGGTGGCACGAGGTTTCGTGCAGCAGGAGGGGGTCGACTTCGACGACGCCTTTGCTCCCGTGGCACGGATGGAGTCTGTGCGACTCCTCCTTGCGCTAGCTGCCTAGGAGGGCTGGCGTGTTCATCACATGGACGTCAAGTCGGCGTTCCTTAACGGTGACTTGAAGGAGGAGGTCTACGTGCATCAGCCGCCGGGATTTGCGATCCCCGACAAGGAGGGCAAGGTGCTCCGCCTGCGCAAGGCCCTCTATAGCTTGCGGCAGACACCGAGGGCGTGGAATGCCAAGTTGGATTCCACGCTAAAGGGGATGGGCTTCGAGCAAAGCCCGCACGAGGCGGTCATCTACCGACGGGGCAATGGAGGAAATGCCCTGCAGATGGGTGTCTACGTCGATGACTTGGTGATCACCGGCACCAAGGATGCGGAGGTGGCGGCATTCAAGGAAGAGATGAAGGCCACCTTCCAGATGAGTGACCTGGGGCCTCTCTCCTTCTACCTGGGAATCGAGGTGCACCAGGATGACTCTGGGATCACGCTTCGACAGACCGCCTACGCCAAGCGCGTCGTTGAGCTAGCTGGGCTCACCGACTGCAACCCAGCTCTCACTCCTATGGAGGAGAGGCTGAAGCTGAGCCACGACAGCACGACAGAGGTGGACGCTACGTAGTACCGGCGTCTTGTGGGGAGCCTTCGCTACCTCGCCCACACATGGCCGGACTTGGCATTCTCCGTCGGCTACGTTAGTAGGTTCATGCAGCGACCGACGACGGAGCACCAGCAGGCTGTGAAGAGGATCATCCGCTACGTTGCAAGGACTTTCGACCACGGCCTCTACTACCCGAGGTGCCCTGGGGCGGCACACTTCGTCGGGTACAGCAACAGCGACCACGCCGGCGACATCGACACCAACAAGAGCACGAGCGGGATCCTCTTCTTCCTCGGCAAGTGCCTCGTTAGCTGGCAGTCGGTCAAGCAGCAGGTGGTGGCCCTGTCCAGCTGCGAGGCCGAGTACATAGCGGCCTCCACCGCTTCGACTCAGGCGCTCTGGCTTGCTCAACTGCTTGGTGATCTCCTCGGCAGAGACACTAGAGCGGTGGAGCTCAGGGTGGACAGCAAGTCCGCTCTGGCCCTAGCAAAGAACCCCGTGTTCCACGAACGCAGCAAGCACATCCGGGTGAGGTACCACTTCATCCGAGGCTGTTTGGAGGAAGGGAGCATCAAGGCGAGCTACATCAACACCAAGGACCAGCTTGCGGACCTGCTCACCAAGCCCCTTGGGAGGATCAAGTTCCTTGAGCTCTGCTCCAGGACCGGGATGGTTCAACTCTCCCACAAGACGACGCACAAGACTTAGGGGGAGAATGATGGATAAGTCTCATGTGTGGCTTATCTTTGTGGGGTTGTGCTGCTCACATGGTCCTTGTGGCTGTTTTTCTGTTTTTAGGACAGCATCTTAGACTAGAGGACAACATCTTAGCTAGGACAGCATATTAGCATCTTAGACTAGCATCTTGGCATATGCTTGGCTGGCTAGCAGCCTATAAATATGTAACCCCAACCCCTCAGGTTGGTATGGCATTTGTGTGAGCTTGTGTGAGAAATAGACAAGAAAATTATCCCAACTCCTAGTGTCATCCTCTCTCGATGAGAGTAAGAATTCTCCTACTACCAAGAGTGAGAATTCAGCGACTAACATAGTGGGCGGCGGCTGTGGAAGAATGGGTGGAACGGGTGGGAGAGGGCCGACGTGACCGTGATATCAGGTTGTCAAGGGCGTCGAACCCCCGACTGGCCGGACCGTGGCTACGCAGTTCGTAGCCGTCAGCCGTCTTCTCCGGTGAGGTTATTCCCCTCCACCGCAGGCTTAACAGAGAGAGAGAGAGATTAGGGATATAATTCTTCTTATTCTTCATTGTCCAGCGATTACAAATATATATGGCCAATGGCCCAACCGAATGGAGAAAGCTTTCCTTGATTGTAGGGATTTCCAAAACAACTTATTAATTTCTATCTTTAGCCCTTAGAGGGCAACCCATGCTGTGCCTGCCTAGCGCGCTCAGCCGCGCGGCGCACGTCGCGGGCGCGCCTGCGCCTGGCATATGTGCGCCCGCACATGACACCCCATATGTTTCTGTTTGATGCTCACCATGTTCCTATTGCTTACTAAAACCGAGATAGCTTATTTCATTTCCCTTTGCTTTCCTCTCACAGTCACACTCTTTGTCTTACTGTTTCTCTCCCTAATTAGAAACGCCGCAGCAGGACGTTGTATTTTTTATGTTTCGTTTGCTCTACCCCCATATGTTTCAGTTTGATGCTCACCATGTTCCTATTGCTTACTAAAACCGAGATAGCTTATTTCATTTCCCTTTACTTTGCTTTCTTCTCACAGTCACACTCTTTGTCTTACTGTTTCTCTCCCTAATTAGAAACGCCACAGCAGGACGTTGCTCAGATTGATGCATCCAGGACACAAGTGGATACTAGATTAATCAGTTCACAGGAAGGTCAGTTATCTCTATACACTTTCACAAACACCTGACATTTTCCACATTTTCCATGCCTTGCCCTGAAATACATGATACATATTTTGTGACATTAAAGATATGAAGGCACGCCGAATCGGCGGCCTTCTAGGCTGTCCACGTCAGTTCATTTTATTTGGTGTGTTAGATCGAAATTTCATGGCTCAGATGAGATAGATGAGGATGGACGGTAGCAGAGGACGAGAGATTCTCGACATCGGTGCGGGTGGTCGACACGCATCCTCGCATGTCGTTGGGCCCTTCCTTGCATGCATGCAGAAGCTGCCGACACTCACTTGCATGTCGTTGGGCCCTTCCTTGCATGCATGCAGAAGCTGCCGACACTCACTTGCATGTCGTTGTTCACTTGCTTCTTCACGGGATAACCAGCTATCCGCAGAAAAAATATTTCGTCCCCTCCAATTGGCGTCCCGTCGTCTCCTCCGTGCCTGTCGCCCTGCCCTCTTCCTTCCCCTGCGCCGCTGCTCCACCTCTCACAGCGCCGCCCCTCCCCATCGCCTGCACCGGCGGTGCGCCCTCTCCAGCGCCTGCTCCGCCTCTCCCTCGCTCCTCGTCGTGACCGCCGAGGCTCCCCGCACCCTGTGCGCGGTGCAGCGGCGTCCCCCGGCACGGCGCCATGGTGCGCCGTCCAACGCCGTGGC